>NW_015174853.1:698292-724221 GCF_001447785.1 Gekko japonicus
CAGGAATGCAACCTCCCTCCTCCTCCAGCATAGATCATGGAAAGCAAGGTGGTTTCTGTGCCATGCACAGCATGGAAACCACCTTAGAAAGGATTTAGGTGATCAGCCTCATTCAGAAATATCTGGAGTTGAGAGATCACTTTTTCCACAATCTTACTTAAGAATGGTAAATTAGACATTGGGCAATAATAATTCTTCAAACAGAAGGCATCCAATATTAATTTCCCCCCTAAAGAGACCTTTTTGACTTATAATTGAGATAACCTGCTACTAACCAGGGATCCAACAAACATAGAAACCTGATCAATAACAATCTCAGGAAAATTCATGTCTTATCCAGAACATGCTTTCTGTAGCTATTGTGGCATCCAGTTTGAATCAGATAGGAGTGATGTAATCTGCAAAGTGCTTTTGTTTGTTTGTTTTGCAAAGGAGCTGCACTGTCCTAGTTCCACACCCCCAGTGGAATGTAAGAAGAAGGCCTTAGTTGATTGCACAAGAGGAGGGAATGGGCAACCATAAATGGGTTCTTCAGATTTCCTCACAGGGCAGAAATATAATTAGAAGGTAGCCCAACTAGCCTATCAGTATTACTTTACCTGCACTACAGACAGGGCAAGTGGGTAGGACAAGCACGAGGCAGCAATTGACGAGGTGGGGCACAACCAGCCATTAAGGAGGCACCAGCTCTGCCCCCTCTGGAATCCTGACTGGAACTGCAGCCCTTCCCCCTTCCTCCTTACGAGGAGGCAAAGACAGGCCTCCTGAAGCATGCCATTGGCTGCTTCAGGTAGGGCCAAATTCTGGTGTTGCTGGAGCTATATGATTTCGGTTTGGTCTCTGATTCTCAGAGCACGAGTTTGCACAGAAGTCACATTATAGAGAATCACCTTTCCTTATGAAAGTTCTTTGAGAAAATATGCAGATACAAGCTGAAAAGTACGCAGACGGAGAGTGATTTCAGCAAAGCGTACTTTATTCTATCCGGAACAAGACGACTTTGGCCGGCTCGCAGGCCGGCTTATATCCGCCGAGAAACCGCCACTCAAAACACACCCCTACTTCCCTATAGGTTATTTACAGTGGCCGAGAGTCCCATAGGCTCTTGGCCGGGAACCTAGCTCCCTGATTGGAGCGGGCTAGGATCCGCATAGTCCATTGTCTCTTGGAGCAAAGCTCTGCGTTTGTCTCTGGACTTGTCTGGACTTGTCTGGACTGGATACATTACACAAGCACTGCACAGCACTACTTTTCAGAATTCTAAATAGTGTTCCACTAGCAGTTGCAGGTAGTAGTATTCTTATATACAATCATTACACCTTGTTTAGTGCTTATGAATCTATGTGATTTGTATCTCTTTTCTCACACTGTTTACTGCTTCCCTGCTTCTGGCAGGCCCCATATTCTCAATTTTCTGTGCTTTCTTCTCTCCTTCCCACCCACCTGCCCACCCACCTACCTTCATCTACTCCCCCATTTTCAGCTATATTTATTATTTATCTGTTTCATTTATATCCCTGCTTTCTCCATATTACATCATTCTCTTCTCCTCAATTTTATTCTTACAACAACCCTGTGAGGTAGAGGGTGTGACTAGCTCAAGGTCACCCAGCAACCTTCCACGGCAGAGTGGAAATTTGAACCTGTATCTCCCAGATCGTATTCTGAAACACTAACCACTACATCACACTAGCTTTCATAGTAAAGTTACCATTGAACAGCAGCAAGCAGGTAGACTTAGGTGAATCATGTAAGTCAGGTTGCAGCAAGACACCTAGCCTCCCTCAAAAGCTAAAACAGCCAGGGAAAAGGCCCTTCCCCTCCCCCTTTCCTTTTACTGACAGAAGTAATGGCTTGAAGACTGGCAATACTGTTGTGGCTGCCTAACAACGGCTACTAAGGTCATTCATTTGTTAAAGCTGCAGGCACTCCTTTTATCATTGGGGGGGGGGGTTAACCCCAAGTGTGTGTGTGTGTGTGTGTGTATTAGATTTCAGATTTTTCTGCAAACCTGGGCCTTTTCTCAGGTTTGTAAAAAGTTCTGTCTAACCATGACTCTAGTCTTCAGATTTAAGTATCCACACATGGGGCCATGTTGAGAATTAAGTATCTTAATTACTTTGGAAGGGGCATAAAGTAATACACTCCACCCATCCAGCATCTCATCCCATACATGTTAAAAACAAAATTCCATATAATATGTATATTTTAACTTTGGTTTTGGGGGAAATGCAGCAATTATCATGTACATGGAATAATGGCTGTCTGTGTTTGTTGGTAATCTGCTTTTGCGTGACTTCTGTTTTTCCTCTTTTGATCACTATGCCCAATTTTACATGCATTGACAGCATATACTATGATGTTACATACTCAGGAAGATATATTTGGGTCAGCAAGGCTCTAGAAATTATGGTGTCAACATTCAATATTTGAGATACTCTATGGGAATGTATATTCTTGCAAGCCAAAGTCCCACTGTTGTTAGAGGCATACTCTGTTTTGTCTGCTATTACTCCATCATTTCTTCTGAAGCCCATACCTAAGCCTTTGGGTCTCTTCGGGAGGTGGGAGGTGAAATATAATGACAACTCCCACTTTAGATATATTTTGAATTCACCAGCAACATCAAAACCAGGCTCATTTTCTCATTCACTTTGCAGGGAAATGGGAAACCAGATCCTGTGATGAGGTGATCAACAGAATAAGGGTAAGTCACCCTGGAATGAGGAAAAAATGTGGAAAGTTAGATAAACATTCTTTTAAAAAGAGGTAAAGGAAAAAAGCTATAAAGGAAAAAATGGAAATAATTTCTACATTCCCATGGAGCTTCCATATTTGAATGTTGACACTTTTTTGTGATTCACTGGATTTACGCTGTGCTTGTATATGTGTGGTGGACTATGGTTCTAATCCCAGCTCTCCCATAGTTTGTGAGTGTTGTGCAGGGGTCATTTCATAGAAAAAGAGGTGCAGGAGCGTATTAGCATAACTCGTTAGCATAACTTATTTGCATATGCCACACACCCTGACATCACCGGAAGTGTGTCAGAAGGCAACACCCACCACTCAGATTCCACTGGCCTTTTTTGGATTGCTAGCTATTGGGGGGGAGGAACATGCAGATCTGTCCTCGCAGAGGAGGGAGAGCTTGTACCTGAATAAAATTTGGTCTTAAAGGTGCCACTGGACTGTTTTGGACCAGGGGGCTGGGGGGAGCTCTGCAACTTACCTGGCTGCTTCTTGCTCTGACTGAGGGCTGCTGGGAGCAGGGGGTGGGGCTTGTTGCATGTGCCCGCCCCCTGGGCTCTTTACTGCCGGAGCTCCGCTCCTGTGCGCTCCTGCAGGAAATGACCCCTGGTGTTGTGAACCTTTTATCTAGGAACCTCAGATGTAGCAAAGCATTAAACTGCTCCTAGCTAGAGGTGTGCAGGCCCCAAAACAAGCCAGAATTATTCAGGAGAATAATGGGTATGGGGGGGAGTGCGTTGCTGAGTTTTTCCTGTGATGTTTTAGTTGGAAGAATTGGAGCAAGAGAGGGAAAAAACCAAATTCCCCACCACCACCGGTTGTTTTCCATTTCTTTCCCCAGGCACTCATATCTCTACCCCAGCTCACATGAACAATAAGTCCAGGAAAGGCCTATTGAAATTGAATGAGCATAGCAGGTGCTCCATGTGGCAAAGCACTACATTTTTTCCCACCTAACCAACAACTGCAGAAAAAAGTATTTTACAGTACTAAATCCATATGGTCACACTAATGGTGAGTCACCATACATATTAGCACCCCTGCACATCCTATTTCAAGGGCCCTCCACTCTTAGGGTTGCCAGCCTCCAGGTACGGCCTGGGGATCTCCCGCTTTCACAACTGATCTCCAGCTGACAGAGATCAGTTCCCCTGGAGAAAACGGCTGCTTTAGAGGGTGTACTCTAGGGCATTGGACCCTGCTGAGGCCCCTCCCCTCCCCAAACCCCGTCCACTCCTGGCTCCACCCCCAAAAGTCTCCAGGTATTTTCCAACCCAGACCTGGCAACCCTATCCACTCTGCTTGTTATTTGTGTGAAAATGGCCACTATTGCCTGTGTTGCAGAAGTAAACTGTAGTGATGTATATTCATTTGTTTATTTTATTTCTTTACTGCATGTATACTCCACTTTTCTACCCAGTGGGGACCAAAACTCGCTTAATAACATTCTCACATTCTCCATTTTATCCTCACAGCAATTCTAAGAGGTAGGGTAGGCTGAGAGTCAAGGTCAACTAGCAAGCTTCCATGACAGACTGGGTCTCCCAGATTCTAATCTAACACTCTTACGACTACACTATGGGGAGTATAGAGAGAGGAAACCCAAATAATGAAATACATGTAAACAGCTTCAGTCAAATATATGCTTGCCAACTCCAGGTTGGGAACTTTTCTGGAGATTTTAGGGCAGAGACTAAGGAGGATGGAGTTTGGAGAGGGGAGGGACTTCAGCAGAGATGTAATGCAATGGAGCCCACCCTCCCAGGCTGCCATTTTTTCCAAGGGAAGTGACTTGTATGGTGTGGATATTTCTAGGAGAGCCAGTTTGGTGTAGTGGTTAAGTGCGTGGACTCTAATCTGACAGAACCGGGTTTGATTCCCCACTCCTCCACTTGCACCTGGCTGGATGACCTTGGGCAAGCCGTAGTTCTGATAAGAGCTGCTCTTGAAAAAGAGCAGTTTCTGTCAAGAGCTCTCTCAGCCCCACCTACCTCACAGGGTGTCTGTTGTGGGAAGGGGAAGGGGAAGGAGTTTGTAAGCCACTCTGAGACACCTTTGGGTAGTCAAGGGCGGGGTATAAATCCAATCTCTTCTTCTTCTTCTAGGAGATCTCTAGGACCCATCTGGAGGTTGGCAACCATAGATAATTTGAAATGTATTATGTAACTTACTATATGATTGACTTCCAACATCTTGATGAGATAGCTTCAGCTGAATTTTTGATAGCATCAGGAGATCAGAGATTCAAAATGTCCTTAGTATGTAATATTGTCAACTTAGTCCTGTGTCTTTAACAGAGCTTGATATACAGACATTACAGCTGATAAGGCTTATTTACATACTGTGAAAGATTTTAGCTGCTGATTTTGCCAGATCAAGCTGCATTCAAAGCCACTTTTCCTAATGTAACCCTTACAGTATGCAGTATCCAATAAAATCCTTGTTTTGTTCATTTAATTTCATTGACATAATTATTTTTGTATATTATTGATAAATAGGAAAACAGCTATTTCATAATGAAAAAGATGCCCTTGCTTTCTTCCACCAGCAATATTCTAGCAGATAATAGGCGTTCTGAAGAATAATCCATTTGTATGAAAAGTTACACTATTCTGGATTTTTGCTCTATTTGTGTTACATTTCCTTGATGGGTTCTTCCATGCTGATTTCTAGGATCATATTTCAGACCAGTAGTGGTTGGTGTATGTGTGTGTTGCTTCAATCCACTGTTCATCTACTGTGAAACATATGCAATAGACTTTGCAAATAGAAAACAGAGTGTCTCATCTGGCAATTTTATTGTACAAATAGTAAACATAAATACCAAATACTGAAGATGTAATGTAAAAACAATTAGAGGAACAGTTCATATTTCACTATGATTTCAGCTAGTTGTTTATTCCAGAGCTCATCTCAACAAATTGAACATAAATTATCTTCTCTTCACTGTTTGCCTAGGATTAAATCCCAGTTCTGATTCTTTGTTCAGGCCTTTGAATTGAATGTAAAATCTGTTTCAGAATCCTAAAATGCAGTGTCAGTAGCTGAATGGCAAATGACACACTTTGCAAGGGTGAAGACCACAGTACAATCCCTATCTCCAGTAAAGAGCTTTCTAGCAGCGAGACTGGAAAATACTGGATCCTGCCCTAATTTGGGATAAATGAGCCATCATTAAAGTTATACAGCTCCTGGAAAATGGATTGTTCTCCATCACCCTATTATTCTTTCCCAATGTTTTATGATTTGGGATTCATCATCTCTCCATACACACAGCTACTTTTTATTGTTTTTTGCAATAACATATGTAACGTTGGCCTTCTTTACACAAAACCCTAGTTGTTAAATAGTTCTATAGGGTTGAGAATATGAAGAGATAATTTAAAACTCTGGTGCACAACTAGGGTTTCCAACAGTGTTCCCTCTAAGCTGAGTTAGTGTGAGTTAGCTCACAGTTTTTTAGCCTCCGGCTCACACATTTTTGTCTTAGCTCAGGAAGGTTGGCTCCAGAGCGAACTAATTTATGCAGTAGCCAAATTGCTTGCTCACAGCTTTAATGCCAGTAGCTCAGAAAGTAGAATATTTGCTCACAAGACTCCACATCTTAGAGGGAGTGTTGGCTGCCAATTCAGGTTTTGGAAATTCCTGGAGACTTGGGGGAGGTGCCTGGGGAAGGCCGAATTTGGGGAGGGGAGGGAAATCAACAGGGCTGTAACACCATAGAGACTACCCTCCAGAGCTGTCATTTTCTGCAAGGGAACTGATGAGTCTGGAGATCAGTTATAACTCTAGAACTCCAGGCCCTATCTTGAGATTGGCAACTATGTGCACAACCTATGATTTATGGATTAGCTTTTTTTTCTTTTCATTTTACTGTACCTCCTGGAAGGTTAGCATTCTCCTTATCAGTGTACCACTCTGAGTTGCTAGCCATCAGCTGTCAATCAGCAGGAGTTGGGGGGGGGAGAAATGGGGGGTGTCAGTGTGTGTGTCAGAAGTGACATCAGTTCACTCTAGGAACCCTAGAGCAGACTTCTGGGTTTTTCCCAGAAGTGATATAACACTATTGTGCTGACAATGATTTGATTCCCCCCCCTCCTGCCAACTACCAGAGAAGGAAACAGGAGCTGCGGGACAGGAGATCCCCCACCCCCACCTCCACCAGAAACATGGCAGTCCTAGTACTATGAAAAAATAAAATTTTTGAAGTAAGTTCAATTGATTTCAATAGACCTTCTGTCGAAGGGGTTTCATATTGCAGTCTTAGTTATAATATCAATTATTGTGATGCAGCTGATAATGATAAGGACCCCCATTATATGTTATTTGCTGTCATAGATCTTACTTTTGAACTTTGTTTTGTTTTGCAGAGTTGTGTGAATTAATATTTTACTTGCAACTCAAGCAGCATACTTGAATAATGTCACAGCATATGTGTATATGTTTGCTCATGTTTTCATACTCAAAGCATTTTTGATTCTGGTGCTCCCTATCAATTTTTCATCCTGGCGAGTTTCCGGTTTTGGCGCTTTAAACGATGGCGGTGTCTCTTGGTTCCTCCGAGAGACGTGTGCCATGAATCGGGGATTAGGAGGGAGTGTGATTGTGCACGCTCCCCCATGAAGCCCATAAACAATGGGCTTCTAGTCAGGGGGCTTTGGAGAGCCCTACCTCCGGCCGGCAGCTGGTACAGGGGGGCTACTCTCTGCCCTGAAGGTCCTGCCCTGATTCCCAGTACTGGATTAGAAGCGACCACCGGGACAAGCATTCAGAGATTTCACGATTTTCTCTGCCTGGCGTGATCCCAGGGGCCGTCTTAGGACCTGGGGGATCGATTCAAGGATTGATGAGTGAGTTGCCGTTGAAACGAGACACTAAAGCCTAGACGTGAAGTCCCTCTACTATAAGCGTATAAACGAAGGGGGGGAGGGGACGCCCTATCTCCCGACGTTTTAAGCAAATGCGAAAGCAAGGATGGAGGGACTGATCAAATTGTGGCAATGGACTGTAGCGGAGAGTTTTTCTAAAAGAAAGCTGAGCGTTTAAACAGACCTTAGAGACTTTGGCATTCTTTCTCGGCTGATGTAAACATCCCCAAAAGATGGCGACGAGAGGTATCAGGTCGGACGGACCTTGGGGGGTTTGCTTCAGCTTGCAAATTAACGATGCAACCACAAACGCAGCTCCCATCAGCAGTGGAAATATTTGTTAAAAACAGTTCGTTTAATAGGTAAAACAATCTTTACACTCACGGGCTGTGTGCAAGTCAGAAAACAGCCCTCGTTGAAACCATCGGCAATAAAACTCGTAACTTACAAAGATAAAATGACCATTCATAAAGGGAAGCTGCAGCTTTTCACCAATCATTCCTCGCAGCATATTACATAGCCAAGTCAGCCCGGGCAGGTGATCTGGGCCGTCTTCCAGGACAATTCATCATATCAACGCCAAAGAAACTCAGGTGCATCCTGTAACCATAATAATCCTGTCTGACTAAAGCTCCCTTTAGATAACGAAACCTTGCAGCTGTTGGTAATTACCACGGCACGCAGCCTCCCCCCCTAAAGGTAGAATCCTTCCCAAACTTATGCTCTTTTCTGATCACTGGGGCTTAGCAATTTGTAAACTCATTTCTCTCATCCCTTACAAGAGGCGAAGAGGGAGGCGGGATCAATGTGTCAAGGCAGGGCCGGGGAGCGTAGGTTAATCAAAGCAAGTCCAATAGCCCGTCCAGGATTCAGCCAAGAATTCAGTCAGCAAAATGTTTAAACAAGTCCTAAACAGTTCACACAGCCAGAGTCAAACATACCAGAGGTCAGAGTCCATAAATCAGGTGAAGTCAGATAAGCTCAGAGCCGAAGCCGTAGTCAAAAACAATGCCGAGGGTCAAGTAGCCAGAGTTCAGAAGCCGAGTGACAAACTGCCAAGAGTTCAAAGAATCCGGAGTAAGGTCACACAGAGCATCTGCTCCTGTCAACGAATGTTGCCAGCACGAATTGCTCAAAGCACCAGGTCTGTTGAAATAGCATGCTGGCTCATTAACTCATTAGCTCCTTGAAACAAGGTCCAGGCTGCTGTCAAAACTCAGGACTGAATGAGCGTCGACCACACATGCGTGCAGCCTTCCGTCTCTCATTCAGCTCCTGCCGTCTTTGGTTTCTGAGCCGGTTAACAGGTGGGGGAGAGTCGGGTAGTGATGCACTTGGGCCAGGCAGTGCCTGATCAGACTCAGGTGTCTCCTGGGGAGTGCTATCCTCCTCAGGACTTACATTTTCCTCAGTTAAAGGTGCCAAGTCCACCTGTTCCTGGCTGTCAGGCTCTGCTTCTTCAGCCATGTCAGGGGCAGGCATGACACAATGCTTTCTTCAGGAAGGAGGAAAGTGGAAAGTTAGGTCATGTGACCTAACCATAGACTCTGCTTTAAAGTGAATCATGGGCCCTCTGGTGGCTAAAGTGAGAAGTGACCTGGATCTGTACTAAAAGCAGCTACACTTTTAAAGGGACAGTACGTTGATCATAGAGACGTATGAATGGTAAGGAGACTCTAAAGTTTAGTTCTTTGTGGCTGGATTGGCAAGCTGATCGAAAAGCGGTTTTCTAGAGTAAAGGGTTCACTACCCCAACTTTATAAGATCTGCTTGCTAAGAGAAAGGTTGGAATCTCCAATGAGCGTGTTGTTACTGCAACAAAAGGAAAGACTCTTTTGATCTAAGACGTATAAGGAAGCAAAGATGTCCCTGGAAAAAAGGAACTTGGTTTATATCACGAATGGACAGATCCGGACTTATAAAAACTAAAAGATAATTGAAGAAAGAAGATACATCGAAGACGGAAGAAGAAAAACGTGTTGTAATGTTCTTACTGAGGAACATTGGTTTTAAAGATCTTGCCTGGGGGGAGGGAGTAAAGCACGGAGATGGTAATTTTTTCTTAAGGGCTGTGATTATGTGTATTATAGCTTTGGAATTACTCTCTGTTCAGTCAGATAAGCTGGTTTTGTCAGCAGAAGCGATGATTGGCGGGCACTCTTCATGTTTGAAAGTAACTGTATAAGAGTAACAACTATGTTTTAAGCATTGTAAAACCTCCATTCTTGGGGTTTTTGATAGGTTCTTTTTACTTTCTCCTATAGATTTTAGACTCTCCCTCCCCAATTTCTGTTGTAGTTTTATAGAAATGCAAATAAAAAATTCCCCTTTGGGGAGCCAAAATTTTTTTTTTCCCATCCTGGCCTTCCTCCTAGGACCTTGGGACAGTGTACAGGGCCCTTCCCATTTTATGCTCACAACTACTATGCGAAGTAGGTTAGGCTGAGAGAATGAATGACCCAAGATCACCCAGTAAGCATCTATGGCCAAATGGGTATCTGAATCTAGTTCAGCACTCTAACCGCTATTTCACACTGGTCTCTTTGTGGCATGTCTTTTATTGTGCATAGTAGCTAGGGAAAGATTGAAGGTAGAAGAAGGGGACAGCAAAATTCTAATTATAGTTTTCATTTGTTTTATTGAAATTATTTTTATACTGTCTCTCAATTAGAAGATTCCTGAGGCATTGCACAAAGTTAAAACCATCAGTTTTCCAAGCTTTTATTTATTTTCATAGATGTTCTATGTTAGATTTTGATTGACACACTTAATAGCTTAGCTGCCTGAAACACATGCACAGCAAATATAATCAGTTACTTGGAGCAACATTTTATGGTAAACAAAGTTGACAGAATCCATCAACATCATCCGTGTTATAACTGCAATTGTCTCAGTAGTATCTGGTTATGCAGTATACTGCTGGTATCTGAGATTTTAAGATGAAATGTTATTTTCCTCACCCTCTCTTTTCAGTGCAAGCTAAGCTGTGAATATTAAACTTTTAGATATAAAGTTTGGGAACATAGAATTGGTTGATTTATTATGAGGAGAGGGTGGGATGTTTCAGTTTAGAAAAAAGGCAGCCATGGGAAGACAGGAGATAGATTTATAAAATTAGGTATGGGGTGGAGAAAGCAAAGAGAGAGTACTTTTCTTCCTCTCCAATAATACTAGAACTTGAGTGCACCCATTGAAGATGATGCGTAATTCAGGACAGACAAAAGAAAATACTTCTTTACTCAATTAGTAATTTATTATGGAATTCACTGCCAGTAGACATAGTGATGACCACGAGCATGGATGGCTTTAAAAGGGGATTAGACAGATTCATGGAGGATAGGTCCATCAATGTCTACTGGCAATGGTGACTAAAGGGGCTCTCCATATTCAAAGGCAGCACACCTCTGAAACCAGATGTCATTAGTGTGGGACCTATCTTGTGGGGCTCCACAGGGTGCAGTTCTATCCCCCATACTTTTCAAGCTCTACGTAAAGCCCTTCAGACAAATCATTTGTAGCTTTGGGGTTGGATGTCATCAATACACTCTGTAAATCTTTATCCAAATCTCCTGGTGAGGTGGTAGGGGTCCTAAATAGCTGCCTGGCTGCTCTAGTTAACTGGCTAAAAGTGAACAAATTGAAACTAAACCATAAAAAGTCAGAGATAATGCTGTATGGGAAGGTGAAGTTCTTGAGGGGCAGTGTTCTAATCACTTTTGATGGAGTTCAACTGACCCTTGCTGGCTCAGTTAAGAGCCTTGGGGTCATACTGTATCCAACCTTGTTATTGGAGAAGCAAGTTAATGCAGCTGTTAAAAAAATGCTTTCTACTAATACAGCCTAGCCTGTAAAATGGCCCCTTACCTTGATATGGGTAATCTAGCCACCTGGATACACACCACAGTAACGCTGAGACTGCAATGTATTGGACAATGGTATCCCCTCAAAGTCAATTCAGAAACTGTTGCAGAATGCTGTGGCTTGGCTATTATCCGGATCTAGAGTATGTATATTACTTCCATTCTGCAGATACTCCATTGGCTGCCCATTTGTGCAATGATTTCAAGATGGCAACAAGCAAGGAGCCTTGGTGCTAGTGGCTCCCTGCCGTAAATTCAATGAGCAGACTTTCCTTGATTATTACCAGCCCAGATTACACCACCACGTCACACAAATCTGGCGGACTAATGTGGGACCAAAACCATTGGCAATAAGAACCATTACCCTTCCATTTTTGCCATGGTCCCCTGGTTTCCTGGACCGGCCTGGCTTCTGTGAGGAATTATCTGCATGAGAATTGTACCGGCAGCTGATGTTTGTACAGTGGCTGCAAGTCACCGCTAGTTCCGCTTCTCCAGTGCGGCCACCATTTTGGCAAGGCTTTTTTGCCATTGCTGCTGTGACAGTTGCTACTGCGACTGCTGCCATTATTTTTGTGTCTGCCTCTCACGTCCGAGCGGTGGTTGGGGAGCCCGGAGGAGGTCTCTGCCCCCAATGGGGTCTCCCCAACTGAGTTCGAATTTGCCAAACAACTGATGACATCACAACCCTGGCAACATTCTTCCTCGCTAAACCTGACATCAAGGGTAAGAAACCCCAACCTCCTTAGGACTCTGATATATATTCAATCACAAATTTCAAAGCTTGATGAGCCTGGGTGGCCAGGAGCCAGGAGGACTGAGACTGGGACTCCCTGGGGCTTAGGGAATTGACTATCCTTGGCACAGCACCAGAGAGAGATACGGAGAGATTTTCCCACTGCTGTTGCTATAGGGGCTGGAGAAAGCTACAGGACTACTGCCTGTTTGCAAACAAAACTCCATCTACAACCCAGACAACTGAAACATCAGACTGTTGCTAATCCTAGAGGGATTGTTCTGCTAGTCCTAATTAAATTGAGTTGATATTAAATTATTAATTATTTAAGTTAGTATTTCAATTATTAATTAGGGGTCTAAATGAATGATTGAACTGAATGTTTGAATTAATTCAATTAATTATTTAATCAATTGAATTAGTTAAAATCTATTTAAATTAATTATTTGGTTGTACTAACTAGAAGAAATTATGTTGATGTTTGATTACCTATGTATTGATTTGTGCATACGTCAAATGGAAAGTTGAATATAATTGTGCAATTGACTAGATAGCGACTTGTCACTGCCCTTTATTTAATTCACTGGCAAGGTGAATTGGATATTGTTGGTAATCATATTGTTAGATTAGGTGATTAAGCTAGATGGGCCTCTAATCAGGAGTTAGATTTAGGTGGGTGTGCCATTGAGTTTATGGTAGGATAGATGAAGTTTAAACTAAGGAATTAGCAGCACTGGGAGAATTGCCAACTGCTACTGGTAATATTCATACTGGGTATATCCATTCTGTCAGTCAGCCTCATTAGTGGTCTGAGGCTCTCCGAAGACCACTGATAACAGTGATGATTGTACTGGGGATTCCAGTGCTCCTGGGGAGGGGAAAGTATAGCAGTGGGACCAGGCATGAATGTAAGGAAGGGGACAGAGTAGCTTGGCCCCCTTCCAGCCTGTACCCCATCCTGAAGGTTGTAGGTAGTGGGGCTAGATTGAAGGACTCCCCTCCAACATTGGTGTTGTGCAATGCCAGGTCCATAAATAACAAGACCATGGTCCTTCAGGACTTCCAGCTAGAGCAGAATGTGGACCTGGCATGCATGATCAAGACCTGGGTTCAAGATGGGGAGACAGTAGTTCTCTCCCAGTTGGCTCCTCCCAGGTTCTCAAACCTTCACTAGGGGGTGGGGGGAGGAGTGGCTCTGTTAATTTGGGAGGCTTACTCCTTCAGTGCGCTCCCTCCACTGAAGCTTTCAGGCATAGAGTGCACTGGCCTAGTGTGGGAAGCCGGGGAGAGTTTGGCTATTTGGTTAGTGTACCATCTGCACAATGCACTGGCCAATAGCCTATCATCCCTGGTAGAGGCTGTGTCGAGCTGGGCACTGGAGCACTAGACTGATAGTCCTGGGTGACTTCAATGTCCATGCTGATGATGAGGCCTCCACATAGGTGATGGACCTGGTGTCATCCATGGTAGTGCTAGGAGTCTCCCAATATGCAATGGCCCCCACTCACCAGGCTAGGTACATGCTTGATTTAATCTTTGTGATGGGGGTTACAATGGACTGGATTACTGCTACAGCAGTGCCATAGTCAGACTTTTAAAAGGACTGGAATGACAGCTCCCAGAGTGGAAAGACAGTCCCTAGGGGTGGAGCCTGAGTGGTGGGTGTTGCCTTCTGACACACTTCTGGTGACATCAAGGGGTGTGGCATATGCAAATAAGTTATGCTGATGAGTTATGCTAATGAGCTCCTACACCTCTTCTACGAAATGACCCCTGAGTCCAAGTGTATCACAAAAGTTTAGTTAAATTAATCTCTAGATTTCTGCAGAGTCCGGAGCCGAAGAGCTGTAATTCTATATCACAAAGAAGATTAATAAACAACAGTACTAACAGAGATTCTCTATCACTAACTAAAAATTACTTGGGAAAGAAACTCTTTACTCTCATTAGCACAGAGATATAGAGATGATGAAAACTAGGGCTAGAGACTCCTGGTGTTTCTTACCATCTCCAAAGCACCACAAGTGAGGGCTCAGGTGTGAGCTGCTGGACATCCCTTTCCCCATAGGGTCAGGGGCATTTGCCTCTGGTAAGTAGAAAGATGACTGTTAACAGAGATTACTAACTAGAATATTGATACCCAAAACTCAGGAAGTTTTTAAATTTCTTACTTACAACTCTTATGAAACATTTCAGGATAGAGAAGAACTTCCTGACAACAGCTCCTGTGACATATTTATTTATTTATTTAATTCTGTTTGTATCCTGCCCTTCCTGCCAGAGGCTGAGAGGAGAGATTTGTTCAGGTATATTTAAGAGAGTTTCATGATTGACTGGAACACTACAGGAGGGAAGCCCCTGTATGCATTAGAACACTTTTATTCACACATTCATGTGTGCTCTCTCTCTCTCTCTCACACACACACACACACCAGACTGTGGCTTCCTGCATGTTAGAAATTGTTCTATAGTATTTATCATTTTGGGATTTAAAACTGTGCTTCAAGCATATTCCTGAATAACCCCAAATAAGTACATTTCCCAGTACAAATAAGTACATTTGAGTCAAAAGTGCAATAAAATAGCCTTGTATTTGTTGGAAAAGGCAATGTGCTGGTGCACAAAGAAGAGAAGAATACCCTGCAGGGAGTGGTAAGAAGACAATTAGACAGGACAAGAGGAGACCCTCAAGAAACTTGCTGGGAGGGGGCATTTCCCCCACTTTCCTTCCCTCTCCCCCTTTCTTTGTCAAAGTTCTCTCCCGTTTTTCTGCACCCACCCCTTATCTATCAATCTTCCCTCACCTCCCCTTCTCCTCTCACCCCTTCTATGTTAGCTTTCCTCCCTACCCCCTTCTCTAGGAATCCTTTGTCATCCCCTTTCTCCACTCACCCCTTGTATGTCTCACCCCTCTCTTACCCCAGCCCTTCTCAGACAATGTCTTCTTTCCTCCACCCCTTCTCAGTATGCCCCTTTCTTTCTCTCCCCTATTTCTCTCTCCCCCCCGACAATCTCCCCCTCTTCTGCCTCCCTTTCTGCAGCTTCATCTTTTTTCTTGCAGTGGGGAGGCCACTCACCTGGGAGAGATCCAGCGGTGGCATCCCCTGCTCCTTGGCTCCAGGGCTGTCTTGCTGACTGTGGGGAGGCCGGCTGCCTGGGAAGGACCTGGTGGCATCAGTGTCCCCTGCCCCATGGCTCCAGGGCCCTCTTGCTGGCTGCGGGGAGGCTGCTCACCTGGGAAGGACCTGGTAGCGTCACCTGCCCCACGGCTTCATGGCCGTCTTGCTGGCTGTGGGGAGGCCGGCCTCCTTGGAAGGACCCAGCATCAGCCCCTGCCCCACGGCTCCAGGGCCATCTTGCTGACTGCAGGGCGGCCACTCACCTGGGAAGGACCCAATGGCAGCAGCCCCTGCCCCATGGCTCCAGTGCCATCTTGCTGGCTGTGGGCAGGCTGCTCACCAGGGAAGGACCCAGTGGTGGCCCCCGCCCCATGGCTTCAAGGACGTCTTGCTGGCTGCAGGGAGGCTGGTCCCTGAGCTAAGCTCCAAGTCCAGCTCGGGGGACCACAAGTCCGAACTGCGCAAGTGCAGACAACTCATTTTTTTTATTTGGGGGGAGGGGTTAACCCCCCTGTGTATTTTTAAAAACTTTTTGCATTTTGCTGCAACCCTGGGGAGTACCCCAATTGTGCAGAAAAACCGCTTTACCTTCTATGTGCCCCAGATCTGTGGAAATAAGTATCCACATGCAGAGGGACCTTTGGCTATTAGATATATAGATAGTGAGGTCAGCACCTTCTCTCCTGTTAAGTATCATTCCTTGTCTGTTTCCCCCTCCTTCTCAAAAGTGCCACACTCAGTCTAGAGATGTACTTAGGAGCCTATCTCCGTCTCTCCTC
This sequence comes from Gekko japonicus, assembly GCF_001447785.1. Classification (NCBI taxonomy): domain Eukaryota; kingdom Metazoa; phylum Chordata; class Lepidosauria; order Squamata; family Gekkonidae; genus Gekko; species Gekko japonicus. The sequence goes on from NW_015174853.1 coordinate 714,403, forward strand.
TTTCCTGTCAATTATATTAATTCCTAAATAAACCTTTATCTACTCTTTAATCAGGTTGTGCACTGTTGCTGCGTAAATTACTCTGCCAACAGTATTGTTAATGCATACATCCCTGTTTTTACACTTGAGTTCAGAGGGACTATGTTAATGGAACTTTTGGAATACCTCCAGCCCGTCAACAAACAACCAAGAAGGAAGAGCCATATCTCTGGAACAATTAATCTTCATTTCTCTGTCATAGGAATATATCCCACATGAGATATTTAATCTGTATTTATGAATGCATGGTTTCTCCCAAGATAATGTTTTAAACCTTCACTGCACTTCTCTAACGTTTGCCACTTTTAATAAGGCCACTTATCATGATCTTAAGCACCACTGAAATCATTGCAGTGTATTCCAAGTAATTTATTTATTTATTTCATTTATACCCTGCTTCAGTTTTTTCCTCACATCAACCCTATGAGATAGGTTAGACTGAGAGCCTGTGACTGGCCCAACGATACCTAACAAGCTTTCGTGGCAGAGTGGGGATTGAAACCTGGGTCTCCCATATCCTATTCTGACAGTCTTAACCACTACACCACACTGGTGTTTAGTTTGTTGTTGGTTTATTTATGTAGTTTTAGGTTTTTGCTACTGTGAGCTGGTTTGCATCCCATGGGGGAGAAAAGTGGAACAGAAATATTTAAATAAATATGAGATCACTGTATAAAGTATGTGCAATTCACCGAATTACCTGCATTTACCATGAGAAGAACATTATTGCATTGAAATCAAACTATGTTGTGGAATAATTGATTCCAGTTTCCTTCTCAGATATTTATACTGAAACAACTAAGCCTGATGAGCCAGTACTGCCAAAGATAAACATTACTGGACTCAGGAAATGACAGGGAAGAACATAGGTGAATACCTGTGTGTATGCAGAGGGAGGGGGTCTTCTTACATGATGAGATGTAGCAGGACACTGATAAAATAAGAAGGTGCACAATAAGAAATTGCACAGTAAGAACCAGTGGAAGGACAGGGTTATTAACAGAGTTAATAAAGCCATCCCACTTCTCCCTATGCTGATAAACATATAGTTTTAAATTTTTTTACAGCCAGTCTTCAACATTTCCATTTGTTCCTGTTCCTTCCTGAATTGTGGATTCTAATATAGCTTTGTATGTGTGTTGGTTAGTGCGACGTGAGATCTCCAAGGCACCATAAAAATCACAAAGCACTTGCTTCTGTGTTTGGCTTTTGGTAATTCATGTGTATAACACTAACAACATTCTTTTTGTCAAATAAAATTCCAAAAGCTTTCTTCTGCTCAGTAAAGAGATAAATTACATTATCTCCATTAAGTTAATAGGGAGATGCTGCTATCTGCACTGTGTCAGATTTTTAATCACTTTTTGCTGGCTTTTACTGCATAGTGTACTTTTGCTGGTGTGCATTGCTTAAATCTCAGTTTATCCATGTTCTGAGGTGAGCAGTATGATTTTCCAGCTAGCCATCTAGTATTGATGTATTAAGAGAACACTGTACTTCTATTTGAACCAGTATGATAAATAGCACCTATCCGGGGTCACCCGGCTCCCGAGACCTTCAGGGGCGGTGTTCCTCACCCTCCTTACTTGGGGGCGGGGTGGAGGAGGTGACCCCTGTCAACGAAGAGCAAGCTGGACAGGAGGAGCGTCTGATGAGCAGTGGAGGCAATTTTGAGGATGACTGGGATATGTGGGGAGACATGCCTCATCAGGAGCCTGGCAAGGCACTGACCCCGCCCTTCTCAGCTGCTTCCATGGAAGCCAGCATTGGCAAGCTGGAGGAGAGTGAGGCTGATGAGGGGGGTGGGCAGGCAATACACACATATTGAGGGATGACTACATGCTTAAAGCACTGCTAAACTTATTTTAAGAAAAGTTCTTGAGAAAATATAGAGATCAAGGCTAACACAGGTACTCTTAATTATGGCATAGCAATTGTCCTCAAAAGGTCTGCCTCTCCTCCAGGTCTCTGAACCAATCCTTGTGATTTTAGATTCATACAAATCCAAGTGATTGTCAGCCAATCAGAGCTCATGGAACTCCACTGGACGGGAGGGATGAGTCAGCCTTGCCATAAGTGGCGTGTAAAAAAACTGTTTTTCTTCAGATAGGTATTTTGTGGCTCTGGATAAGAGTGTCAGCTTGTGTGTGTGTGTGTTAAATGCCATCATGTCTCATCTGACTTATAGTGACCTTATTAATTAATGACCTCCAAAACATCCTATTGTTAACAGCCTTGGTCAGGTCCTGCAAACCGAGGGCTGTAGCTTCCTTGATTCAGTCACTTCATCTCATGTTGGGTCTTCCTCTTTTCCTGCTGCCTTCAACCTGTCCTAGCATTATTGTCTTTTCCAGTGACTCCTGTCTTCTCATAATGTGACCCAAGTACGATAGCCTCAGTTTGGTCATTTTAGCTTCTAGGGAGAGTTCAGGCTTGATTTGATCTAGAAACCTCCAAAGGAAGTTTAGAAAACTTATTAAGGGCCAAAAGGTAAAAACATAAGTAAGTGTACAAAAGAGTGTTTATTTCAAACATAGGCGTAATCTTCGTGGGGACGGCGGGGCTTCAGCCCCCACCGAAATTTTCAGGAAAGTGCTCAGCCTTCCCCGGGAGCCACCCTTGCTCCTAGCACAGCAATGCCTCTGGCCCAGCCCCAGCCCCCCCACCCCGGGAAATTGGAAAGTCTACACCCTTGATTTCTAAGACATATAAAAACCTAGTAGGGGTCCAAATAAAGCCTCATAAAATGTTCAAAGTTACAAATACACACAAAAAGGACAGTGTATGACCTGACGTGTTTCGGCTCACGAGAGCCTTCTTCAGAGATCAAATAGTGCAAAATACAAGCAACAGAGTCCCTGTAACACACGTAAGCAGGGACTCATTAGCATAATAGGCCACACCCAACAGTTGAAATGTATTAGCATATTAGGCCACACCCCTGACAGCACAGCTCATTGGCCCATTAGGCCACACCCCCATGTTACCAGAAGTCTGGTCATCCAGCCACACCCACCTTTTGCTTCTTATTCCGTTTACCTTGTTTGTTGCCAAAACCCAGGGCTTTTTTGTAGCAGGAACTCCTTTGCATCTTAGTCCACACACCCCTAATGTAGCCAATCCTAATGAGTTTCTGCTGTTGGGTGTGGCCTATTATGCTAATGAGTTCCTGCTGGGTGTGGCCAACCAACTTGGAAGCCAGCCGGAACTCCGTTCCTGTGCGTTCCTGCCCAAAAATAGCCCTGCATGTAAGGCAATTAACAATAAATAAAATAGGACCAAAACTGGAATGCTGTACAGAAAGATAAAAAATGTTTTAGATTAATATTTGAAAATTCCATCTGATATTTAAAAAATATTTTACTGTACCCAAATATACTTACTTCCAATATGGAATGGAATTACACTTCTATTAGCCAGGTTTCTATTAGGCTTTTAATTAAAGTTTGGGGTCAGCTTAGGGAAGAAAGCTTGTTTTAGTGTGACATATGGTTTTTACATCCTTCTTGTGACCATAGACTCATATGTTACATACATGGCAGCTCTGTATGCTGACTGCAAGAAAATATGTGCAAAAGTGGTGTCTGAAACTTAAAATCTATAGTTTTGTAATCTGTTTTGTGTGGCATCTTATCTTGATTATTGTTTTTATTCTTCTTATGTTTTATCTGTGTTTTATTTAGACCAACTTTTTAATGGCCTTTGGCCACACATGGTAAATATTTACAACTACTTTAGTGTGATAAATAAGAATCCTGTCAAGGGCCCGTCATTCCTAACTTACACATACTGGTAGGGACGAGCACAATTTGAGAAACGAACCACAGTTTGAGCATGAACCAGGCTGGTTCGTGGTTCATTTTGAACTGGTTCATTTGGTTGTATCATTCTCGAATAAAAAACAAACCACCTTTTTTCCATGGAGGTTCATTTGGTTCATTAGAGTGGGTCATTCTCCAAACAGCCTGGCACTGATTTAAGGAGAGGCTAGAGCTGAGCTTTCCTGGGGGCACCTGCTTTGGGGAGCTATAACTCAGACATCCCAAATCCAATCTTCACCAAATTTGGAGGATGGGTGGAGGAGTGCCTGATGAAGACTTCCTGTGAGTTTGGCATTTCTAATTTGCGAGGGGACTGTTCTACCAGCTCCCAAACTCCCAAACCAAATGAACCACAAACCAGTTTGGGAAATGGGAAAAGTTTGTGAAAGTTTTTGGTTTATGTAATCAAACGAACCATGAACCACCATTTTCCCAGTTCATGCCCATCCCTACATACATGGAAAGGAGCTCTCTGTGGTTAAAAAAAAGAGTACCCTTGAAATGCTGAGGTCTCCTGTCTGGAGAAAGGGGAATCATTTTTTTTTAAAAAAAATTTGACTTGAGGCTCAGATATAAAGTAGTTACTCTCGCAGCAGAAAGTCTGTAACCTTTGTGGGGTGAAGTTGAGAACCGGTTTTATTTTTATATTGAAGTTATTCATGCAAGTCATGTACCCTATTGAATACTTTATTTTCTATTAAATCTTTATCTGTGTCTTGTCAAATATCTAGGGAAAAATTATTTCTGTTTACATAAATAAGTACAGACTCGGTCTAGCACGTTTCCAAATAAGAGGGAGCGCAGTAGCTGACATGCTACCAATCCTTTAATTGGATTTTGTGTTCCCCCCCCTCTTTGTTTGATTGTGGGTGGCTGGGGTTTAAAGAATCTAAAGGAGAAGCCAGAGTGGAGGTTGGACATTATTCAGCCCAGAAGGCAGTTGCTTGAGAGCCTTCTCCATGCCTGTTTCTCGCCCCATAGCCACCACATATGGTGTCATGACCCCAGGAGTCTCTACCTTCTGCTGCCACCACTCTGGACTTCAGGTCCCCTGAGAAGGCCCAGAGTACCCTCCCAGGCCCATCCAACATGCCCCTTTTCAGCTGAGAGCACACAGGCGTGATTGACCCAGGCAGAGAAAATAATTACACAAAAAGGTAGGGCTGCCAAGTCCCCCCGGGGGGCAGAAATCCCCCCGCCCCAGAGGCCCGTTCCCTGACACCGGGGAATCGGGCCCCGGGGGGAACCCCGCCCCAGCGTGCACATCACAGGGAAGTGACGTCATGACGCCGGGCACGCTGGGGGCAGGGCCACAGCCATACAAGGGAAAACTCTATGTTTTCTTCCCTGTGATGTGCATGCGGTGCACGCGCCGGGATCCAAACGGGAGTCCCCTGCCGGTAAGGGTTTATTAAAAACAACACTGGGGCAGGGAAAAACAAGACAAGGCAAGGTGCTTAAAAAGGGTATAACAGCCTGCCTAGCACTCACGCTGAGCCCAGTGGAGATCTTCCTCTCTCCCAGACCAGCCTGTCCCCACAGTGAGAGCAGGCCGCAGAGAGAAACCCGAAAGAACACTCTGTGTTGCCTCAGTTAATGGCTAAGACCGACTCTCCTCACACAGTTCAACGGTCTCCTCACAGAACCTCCCTCTCTGATTGGCTATAGCCCGTTGCTAAGCCTTATGGGGACCGTAGGCTGTCTGCTCACTGCCATGCAGGTCTCTCCTGGGACCAGGCTGCACTAGGCCCTGCTCCCAGTTCTGCACAGATCATGACATATGGCAATCGATATTATCAGCGGATTACCTTTATCTTTAGTTTCCCATGGAGGATCCTGTGGCTTCTGAGCAAGAATGGTCCTCCCCCCCCCCACCCTGTAATAGGCAGCAGAGAAATTTGCAGTACTGCTTGCCATGAGCAGGACCCATGACATCTCCAAGAGTATAGATCTATTCAGAATCTCACTCACATCTAATCAGTGGGGCTTACTCCCAGAAAAGTGTTTATAAGATTGCGTTGTAACAGTCTCTGAAATCCCTAGTTGTTGTATTTTACTGTATAAAGAATGGTTTAAATTGTCTTTAATGGCTTTCTTCTTCTTCCCTAGGTGCGGAGGTGATGTATATAAACATGACTGCTTATAACAAAGGCCATCTTCAGTCATCATTCTGGATTGTGGATAAACAGCACGTATACATTGGAAGTGCTAGTTTAGACTGGCAGTCACTGGGACAGGTATCTTGAACTGCAAAGTCAAAAGTTTTTTAAAAACACAATGGGGAATTTTATTATGGAAGTCATAGTAGTGCTATTTCTTTATATATGTGGAAAGGTTATATTACAATAATGGTTTTTAAATTGTGTTTTGAAGCCCCTGGAGTTTCTGGGCAGCTTGTCAGGGGTTCCTCACAAAAATCAATACTGGAATACAAACTTCATAAACGACAATTTGCCTAGCCTTATTTTTCTTCCCTTCCAAGGTGTACCACTAGGAAACATTGGGTAAGTTCCAGGGTTGTCATGTATATGTGTGTGTATGTACCTCTAAGTGAGCCCTGAAGAACTAGTTTCTGTTTCCCCCCTCAAGGCCTGTAAGGGAGGAGCCTCACTTAGGTCCTGTTCTGTGGGTTGACTGCAGTCTTCAAGTAAGTCTTAGTATTTTCCGTCTGTAAGTTTTCCCTCCCAGTTGGAAGCAATAAAAAGATATGCTATTGAAGCTACCAGAGTCTCTTGTATGCAGGCTATTGTGCAGGACTGAAAGGTGATCTGATAGGTAAGGTTACCCCATCCACCACTCCTCACAGGATACTACAAGGGTGGACTGTATTTGTTTGGGTTTATAAGTGAGGCTTAACCTGTTCACACTAGATACAGGGGGGTACCATAGGACAGCTATATTTTGACCTTTCCAGATCCAGGATCCACCTTTAACCCCCTAAGTGGCAGCATGGGAGCCATTAAGCTTCAAAACACATGCCATCACAAATATCTGACAGGAAGAAGGGGAGCCAGTTATGATCCCATTGGTTCAAAGCAAGGTCAGTGGGCAGCAGACCAAGAAAGTTGGAGAAAGAATCAAGCTAAGCACCAGGAGAGTTATTGCGGAAAGGAACAAACAAGGGTTAGAAATAAAGAGGAATCCATTCCACCACTGGATGATCTTAACTATCTATCTTGGTGCTCCATTCAGCTTGTTTTCAAAGAGAGGCTGTCTATGCATGTGCACTAGTAGCAAATCCTTGCAAAAAGCAGCAATCTAATTATGTTAGCCCTATAGGGGTTCCATAACCAACAGGTTGGAACCACTGCCATAGCAAATAGAAAGTTTGACAGTCACTGTTTTACAGGGTTACATTCTCATGCCTAGAAAGAGCTCTGACATCAATTGTCAGGTCTTTTTTCCCCCTTTTGCCACAGTTGTGCTGTGGTAGATACATAGATCAAAATGTTGGATGCTACAGAATTTGCTTCCAGGTTCAATTAAAGGTGCTGGCATTGACCTTTAAAGCCCTGTATGGCCTGTCACCAACATACCTTAAGGACCACCTTCTCTCATATGAACCTATGAGTTCACTCCAATCATCCTCTGAGGCCCTGCTTCAGCTGCCCTCTGCCATCTGAGGCTAGATGGGTGGTGACCAGAGAAAGGGCCTTCTTTCTCTAGCATGGCACCAAAACTTAGGAACTCCCTTCCCAAGGCAATGAATAGGTCTCCCTCTATTAGTGTCTTTTGCCAGCAGATGAAGACTTTTTTGTTTTGTCTGGCATACCCTCAGTAATGGGTATTGGTGCCCCTTCTAGTGTTGGTTTTTTGTGTTTTTGATTGGAACAAAATTTTAATTAAGAAAATATTCTGAGGGCTACACATCTAGCCTTCTAGAGTCTCAAACTAAACTTTGTTTTAATGGCTAATCTAAAAACAGCATTTCAGTTTCTAGTGATCCATGACGACAGATTTACTTTTTAAATGAACAGTAGTCACTTGCTCAAGGAAGACTGCAAAATCTCATACATAGGTTTGCTGAATGAATTATCAACTTCTTTTCTTAAATTTCCTTGATAAAATAAGAGATAATACTTTGACTGCTGAAAATATGCTTTATAACAAGAGATGCTGCAACTCCCTCTCCTTTAACACCCTAATTGACACCTGTCCTTTTTGAGGGGCTGCAGTTGGAAAGAAGTTGCTTCCTACCCCCTTTGTGAAACTTTCTGCTCCATTCATAGAAGACCTTGTATGAGTGTGGAACATAGAGGCTTGGAGAACTTTTTGCTGGACAAGTTACAGGAGGAGCTTCCTGGAGACAACAGGAAAAAGAAGCCTTGACCTGGGCTGACTGGGGTCAAGGGGGAGGAGACACAGGTTTGTTAAAACTGCCTTGCAAGGGGAAAGTGGTCTCTTTTTTCCTTGGGATGCTGAGCTGAACAGACTGCTTGTCTGAGGATGAGAGCAGGCAGACATTTCTGGACCATGCAGCTGAGTTAGAGAGCTAGAAGTGTGGATCATGAAAAGCTGTGGTTGGTTTTAAAAGAAATGGGTGTGCCACAGCATCTGATTGCTTTGATGCACAGCCTGTACTTGGGGCAAGAGGATACTGTTAGGACAGAATATGAAGGAACAACGGTTTCCAACTGGCAAAGGCATTAGATACGGATGTATTTTATCTCCCTATCTCTTCAGTCTATTTGCAGAACATATCATAAGGAAAGTTGGGTTAGATTTAGAAGAAGGTGAATTGAAAATTGGTGGAAGGAACATTAATAATGTGAGATATGCAGATGACACCACATTACTGGCAGAAAATAGTGAAGACTTGAAGTAACTACTGCTGAAGTTTGAAGCAGAAAGTGCCAAAGATGGATTACAGCTGAACACCAAGAAGACAAAAGTAATGACTACTGAGAAATTACACAACTGTAAGATTGACAATGAAGAAATCAAAATTGTTAGATTTTCCATTCCTTGGCTCCATCATCAATCAATCAAAAGGGAGACTGCACCCAAGAAATCAGAAGACTGAGACTAGGAAGTGCAACCATGAAAGAACTAGAAAAGATCCTTAAGTGTAAGGATGTCATGCTGGTGACCAAGCTCAAGTTAATTCATGCCGCATTATTCCCCATTACTATGCATAGGTGTGAAAGTTGGACAATGTAGAAAGCTGATAAGAAGAAAATAGATTCCTTTGAAATGTGGTGTTGGTGGAGAGTTTTACAGATACCATGGACCACTAAAGAGACAAATAAGTCGGTTGTAAATCAAATCAAGTCTGAATTCTCTCTAGGAGCTAAAATGACAACTGAGGCTATTATACTTTGGTCACATTATTAGAAGACAAGAGTCACTGAGGACTTCCGGTCTGTGGCTTCAGCGATGGCGGAGGCTCTCTCCTGAACGGGGGAAGCATTCCGCGCTCCAGGGGTGTTGGAGGGATGTCACCTCAAGTGGCACCCCCAGGTGAGCCTCAGTGAGGGGCTCCAAGCCGGGGGCGCTGGAAGGGCGACCTCTTCAACGGCTTTAAGCCGGAGAATTGAGGCGCTCCTCTTTGCCCCATTCGGTCCACCCCCTGAGAGGCTCGGTTTTTACCGAGCATAGCTGAATGCCGATCGGGACAAGCAAGCGGGTCAGCGAATGAAGCCTAATTAAAAGGAGTCTGTGATCAGACTGTCAAGGAACTGGAGAATGAGACGAGCGAAGAAGCTTTAAAAGTGAGTTCCGATCCCCCCCACACCCTCAGCGGCGTCGGGAGGAATCCCAGACGTAAACAAACCGAACTGTGATTTAAAGAGACGGGGAGGGGGAGAAGACAATTAATCACTCAAGTGTGCCAGAGACTTAGCTGTTTTTTGCGGATAAAACTGCACTTGCTGAAGAAGTGTGAAAAAGCACTCTTTAGTATAAACAAAGTGGAAAATGGCCGGCGTCCGAGGGAAAGGAGTAAGAGTGGGGCGTGGCT
>NW_015174853.1:724540-727240 GCF_001447785.1 Gekko japonicus
GATCAGCAAGTATCAGGGTCCTTAGGGACGTTCCATTTGAGGTTCGACAGAAAAGAAAAGCGTATAAAGAACTCATCTCAACACTTCCGATCAATCAAATTCAGTACACCTGGCTTTTTCCAGAAGGGGTCCAATTCAAATATAGAGATAAAAGAGAAAAAATCGACTCGGTGTTAAAAGCAGAAGAATGGTTGAAGCAATTCTTCGGACAGAAAGAGGAAGAGCAGCAAGACGGAGGAGGCCAGGCAGCCGACCTGGAAGAGACGGACAGAGACCTACTTGGAGCAGAAGGAGGCACGGCCAGAGAAGCATACGACTTGCGGCTAAGAGTTGCCAAATAGCACTTATGAACTAAAAAGATTTATGGATGAACTGGAAGAAGTCTATGTGCATACTGAGAAGAAATTAGATATATACCAAAATGGACTAACTAATCTCCTAAATTCCTTGACTTAATGAAAGCATTAATTTTTTATAACTAACAGCATACTAACTGTTAATGACCCTACTTCCTTGGGTTTTTAGTTATAGTGTGGGCTTTCTTTCTTTATACTGTCTGTATCCTGGGGTTTGTTATTTTAGTTTGTTATTTTTCCCCCCTCCCCTTTTTTCTCCTTTTTTCTCTCTTCTTTCTCTCTTTTCCTTTTTGTAGTCACGTAGGTGTAATAAAAAATCAATAAAGCTACCCTTCGGGGGATTTAAAAAAGAAAAGAAGACAAGAGTCACTGGAAAAGACAATAATGCTAGGAAAAGTTGAAGGCAGCAGGAAAACAGGAAGACCCAACATGAGATGGATTGACTCACTCAAGGAAGCCCACAGTTTGCAAGACCTTAAACATGCTTAAAACAGTAACACTCTTGCCATATTTTGTTTATTTAACAGTCTTTGATAACTGACACCTCCCAAACGTTTCCCCCCGCTCTTAAAAGATGTCTTCCTAAAATGGAAAGGTGGGGGAATGGTGGAATTTGGCAATGCAATTTTTTAAATAAAACATCAAGAAAAACCACAAGGATCACAGCAGAAACTTAAAATAAAAACTAAAAATATAAAATGCTCTGAGCCTAGGAAAACATGAATGGCTGGGCATTGCAAGTCTCCCCCCCCCCGGTCTATTCAGAGTGGCAGTGGCTCTCCAGTGTAATGTCCCCCTTTGGCTGTGGGTTCCCAGGTTAGAGTACTCACTCAGGCACCCGTTCTCAGGTCCATTCAACAGAGACAAGCTGGCTGAAAACATCAGCCCATTATTTGCAAGAAGACAACTCCATCACCAACAACTTCAGCTGGCATACAAAAACTGGAAACTGAAACTACAGCTCCACTCCATTGAAATACATTACAGCTCAAAAAAAGTTGCAAAGAAAATGTGGAATGGGTTTTCCTTTAAGGTTTCTGGGCCCAGATAGACCACTCTGGGACTGGAATGACAGCCCCCAGTGCAGAATGACAATCCCTGGGAGTAGCAGAAGCATTCTGGGAATGGAGTGAGGGTTCCCAGAGTGGAATTCTATTCCCAGAATGCACCTGCTAATCACAGGGACTGTCATTCCACTCTGGGGGCTGTTATTCCAGTCCCAGATGACAGATTCTGTTGCTAGGAACTATCATCCCACTCTTGGGGCTGTCATTCCAGTCCCAGAGTAGTCTCTCTGGGCCCAGAGACCTTAAAGGAAAATCCACTCCACATTTTCTTTGCAACTTTTTTTGTGCTTTAGACCTGGAGGAGCTTCCTGCGGAGGAGAAACTGGCAAAGACAAGGCCCAGCCAGCTGGGAAGTTTGGCAGCCCCAATCTCTTTTGGAAGCATGAAGATAGGCAGGGGAGGGGAAGGGGAAGGGGTGGAGAAGAGAGCCGTGGGCCGGATTAAAGCCCTGGGCAGGCCAGTTGCGGTCCGCAGGCCATAGGTTTGACACCCCTGATTTACATTGTAAAATTGTGATATTTTGGCAACCTACCTCAAGTCTTTGGGATAGGGGGAGCTCTAAATAGATACTGATAAATAATTCATCTCTCTGTAGTGTTACCAAACAAGTATTTACCAGAACTTGGTAGCTCAGGCAGGATCTGTTCATTTGCATATCTCTTGATGGCAGCTGCATCTCATCATTACAGAACTGTATATATGGAAAGAACACTGTAGCATTCTCACTATTTGAGGCTAATGAGTTTCTTGAAGTTATGAAAAGGCCCATCTGGCTCTTTAAGATAAGATGCATGTGACATTTAATGGAATAGATCTTTTATTTTACATCAAACAAAACCTTGGAGTTGGGTTAATGTTATATTTGAACTGGATACATATAGGCCACTATGACACGCTTGCAAAACTGTTAGACGTCCTTGCCAGTCCCATGTATATTTGGAAGAATGGCATCGACCGTGTGTCTTGACATGTTAACTATGTCCAGGGGTCTTTTTGTAGCTAATGAGCTACTAGGCTATTAGCATAATAGCTCATTAGCATATGCAACGCCCCCTGACATCATCGGAAGTGATGTCAGAAGGGGAAGCAAAAGGGGGGGAATGCATCTTCAAAAGCCTCCCCTTCCCTTCCCTGGGTGGGGGGAAGCGAAGAGAGAAGGGGTTTAAAGTTTAAACCCCTTCTCACTAGAGTTGGGCCACAGAAGGAGAAAAGAAGGAAGGAAAGAGTAAAAGAAAGAGAAGGAAAGAAGGAGGGAAAGAAAGAGAGAGGAGGGAAAG
>NW_015174853.1:727416-736511 GCF_001447785.1 Gekko japonicus
GGATTCCTCACCCTGGGAGGCGGCGGGGTGCATCTTCTGGCCTCCCCCGGGCTGTAGCGCTCTGGTGCTGGCCCAGGGAGGCAGTGACGGGCATCCTCTGGCCTCCCTGGGGCCGCAGCGCTCTGGCACAGGCCTCAGATATCTGGCAGTGGGCCTCCTGGGGCCTCCCTGGGGCCGCAGCGCTCCAGTGCGGGCCCCAGGGAGCCGGCGATGGGCCTCCTCTGGCCTCCCTGGGTCTGCAGCGCTCCGGCACGGGCCCCAGGGAGCCAGCGATGGGCCTCCTCTGGCCTCCCTGGAGCCCCAGGGAGCTGGCGACGGGCCTCCTCTGGCCTCCCTCGGGCCGCAGCGCTCTGGCGCGGGCCCCAGGAAACCAGCGATGGGCCTCTTGTGGACTCCCTGGTGCTGCAGCGCTCCTGCGCGGGCCCCGGGAGACCGGTGATGGACTGCAGCGCAGAGAGCTGGGGGCAGGGCTTGCTGCTACCGCCATTTGTGCCAGCTCCTGGGCTCCCAGAGTGGCGCTCTGGCACACTCCAGCCCCAAAAGACCCCTGATGTATACTATGGTTGGCATGTTTAGTATGATGCCTCATCAATATCATTTTAACTTTACTTATTGAACTGCATGTTAACCTGTCCTGATTCTAGGGCTGTGACTCTGTTTCTTAGTGGAGGGCCCTTAGCTTAGTATTTTTCAGTCTGGCAGAAACTTAAATTGTAATGCTTTTCTGATCATGGAGATGCAGGGGTGAAAAAAAGTTTGCTGAAACCGTTAAAAGAAGAAGAGCCTAAATTAAAAAAAACCCAGTCAATATGATTCTAATTATAACATAAAATACCTTTTAAAGGTTTCACTAACACTTTAAAAAGGTACATTAGTTCAAAGGATCACAGCAACATGGGTGGGAGCAATAGTATACATCTTCCCCATTGAATCAGAACTATCATTCCTACTGGAGGGCCAATTCCATGACATAAAAATGCATTTTAAAAGTTACACTGTAGAATGAAACCGAGGGAAAGCACACACCCACCCATAGTGCCATGCTAACAAAGAGGATTTTATATCTCTTCAAATTAGCAATCTCTAATGATGACTTACAATGACATTGGGCAGTACAACCATATAATCCATAGCCTTGTTTCCTTTTCTTCTGGCCATTCTGCTTAACCTTTTTAAAAGGTTATATAGACTCAAAATACCTTTACAGTGCAATCTTGAGAAAAGTTACAGTCTTCTAAGGCCATTGATTTAATGGAATCTGTTTAAACTTGCAATGTTAGATAAATCTCCACCAACAGTTTGCTCCAATTACAGGATGTTCTGTCTATATAGTATGTGTTACTCTGTACTACACAACACACTCAAGTGTTGGCTGTGAATTGTTCAAATGTAGGATTAAATGAATTCATCAGATGCAATGAAGTGACTGTTAGACACAAATTTATTTTCTTCCTAATGCCAGAGTAATAGTTCCAAAGGAGTGTTTTAATAACTGTGCCCATTGTTCTCAATGCTATGGTACTTAAGTTCCGTAAATCCAGTTATAATACTGATGATGTGAAGTTTGAAATGTAACATTTGTTGTAGGAATTCTAATGGAGAAGATTGTAATGTAAAAAATGAAGTGAGACACATGTACTCTTTTTTTTCTCTACTGAAGGACCTCTCTGTAGACCACACTGTTTTGCTCATATGGAGATATGCTGATCAGGGTGATCTTGCTGGTACTTGGCCATTGCAGCTCAGTGCACCTCAGGAGTACTATGTGCAAATGTCTTTGCTGCATTCCTAAGTTACCTCCTCCTTGGAGCATTGCTGTATCTGGCTCAACGTTTGCCAGGAGCTTTCTTGGGGACAGTGAGAGGTGAGAGGTATGCGGGGGAGTTGGTCTGAGAGAGTGGTGATGTGGGACATTTCTTCAGGTTCATGAGGGATGCACACATCAAAATGGCTCCTAGAAAGGTCCTTTACTATCTCCCCATGAACATTCATAAACTCAATTGCCATGCTGGCTGTTATGAGAAATGCCTATTCAGGAGTCTTGAATTGCTGATAACTGTCCTCAACTTTCTGCAGTCTCTTTTAACTGTGTTTTTACCTCAAAACATTGAGATCCACAGCTGAGCAATCAGAAGGCAGTGGGTGCAAGAGGCAGATTTTACCTTAGAACTCTGAGCTACACAGTTGACCAATTAAGGGGGGGGGGCAAGGAGGCAGCAGTCTGCCAGGCACATGGAAGACAATTGGGGAACACATTTTGCCCCTTTTTAACCCCTTTAGGAGTTGTGTTTCTCAGAAATCTCTTCGTAGTGGGGGTTGACATCATCGTAGGAATGTACTCTCTTTATTTTGGGTTTCTTGGTGCAGGAGTTTGGCCTGGGCATTGAATTTTAGTGAGGATAGCGATGGTTCCACCTTGGCTGGCACCCTTCCTGTTCCCTGTTGTTTACATCTATTTTGCCCTCCTTCCCCCCATCCATGAAGTAGCTGGCAGTGGGAGTTGGAATGAGGATTGGTTATTTCACCATTCACCTGACAGACACCCGCCTGTCTGGTGTTGAGGGGAGTGTATTTAAAGGCATCAGGGAAGCTGGGCCAGCAGCAGCGCTAAGGCAAGCCTGCTGAGCAAGTCTCCCTGACCGCTGTAAGCATCCCACCCTCTCTCCTACACCTGACAGGCAGCTGCCTGTCCAGTGTAGGAGGGGGAGGTGTATTGCAAGCCATTGTGGAGGCTGAGCTGCCTCCCTGATGACTTTAAGCACCCTGCAACCACCGCTGCACCTGACAGACAACTGCCTGTCAGGTGTAGGAGGTGGAGGGCATGTTTGAAGCCGTGGGGAGGCTGGGCCAGCAGCATTACTGCACCTCACAGGTGGTTGGCCATTCCTGATTTCCTCAACTGTCATTAGCTCTCTGCAGTCTCCTTTAACTGTTTTTTTTTTTACCTCAGAACACTGAGCTCTGCAGCTGGCCAATCAGAAGGTGGGGGTGTAGGCTTACCAAATGCCGGCGGGGGATCTGCAACTCTTTACAGGATCCCTGCCACGGGGGGCGGCAATATGCAGTGCACCCACCGTTTCCAGGATGTGATGCTACGCGTTGCTCTGGCAACAGGGCTGTTTGGAGTCCCGTTGCCAGAGCGACGCATAGCGTCACATCCTGGCTACAGCGGGTGCACCGCGTATCGCCGTCCCCCGCGGCAGGGATCCTGTAAAGAGCTGCAGATCCCCCGCCGGCATTTGGTAAGCCTATGGGGGTGCAAGGAGGCAGCAGCCTGGCAGCCACATAGGAAGCAGTGGGGGGAGCACATTTTACCCCTTTTGACCCCCTCAGGGGTCAAATTTCTAAAAATCCCTTCTTAGTGAGCATCTACATCATGGTAGGAGTACTCTCCCCAAATTTCGTGTTTCTAGGTCCAGGGGTTTGGCCTAGGCATTGATTTTATGGTGAGGGGACTTTCTTTTATGTATATAGACTTAGGGTGGTTGAGTATGTCATTCTCCAAATGGCTACATTCTAGTTCTGAAACTGAAATTAGAATGAGTAATGAGAGATCAGTTTTTCCTGTTACAAGGTGTATTGACAAATACCAAATAGTTTAGCTAGCTAATGGGATGATCTCTTTATCCTCATATTTTAGAACTTTCATAAGGTACTAAGACTATGCCTGTTTTTCTTTGGTGGCCCCTCAGGTAGCCTGAGAGTTGGGCCCCAGGAAAGTGCAGGAATAAGGGGAATTCCAACCTGATTTGGCAGCATGCATGTGGGAGCCACTGAATCTCCATCCCCTCAAATTTTGTTTCTTTTTAATCTTTCCTCCCCAAGTACACTTAATGAAGAGGGATCAAAGTTGAAAAAAACCCTGTCATAGAGTTGCCTCTGCCTTCTAATGTCGGCCTTCTATGCATTGGAGGTGGAAGCATTGTTTTCCTTTTATTGTGAACCTCTTGCTTGCCTTAACTTAGTGCCTCAGTGGTAGAGCATCTGCTTGACATGCAAAAGGTCCCAGGTTCAATCCCCACCATTGCCAGTAAAGAGATCCAGGTGTTACCCAAAGAGGCAGTCTCCTAATTAGTTGGGGAAATTAGCTTTAAGGAGACAGAGCAAGAGTGGGGGTAACTGGGATTCATCTATGTATACGGGGATTTTTCCCTTGGAAATAACCACACAGATGTTCAACTGGAAACATTTTTATTAAAAAGAGAAAGAATAAAACAAAATACACACAATGAACACACATACAAGAGCTAACTAAGAGAAAGTAATTTTAGGGGGAGGGCAAAAATTACTGCTGTTGAAGAGGTCCACAGAAGCAGCAAGTTAAGCAGCAAAACTACCAGTATTTCATGGAGAGAAGATAGCCCAACAAAGTGAGGGTGTATGTGGAGAATCCAACACACACAGACACACAAACACACTGCAACAGTGGCTGGGTGCTTTTGATATAGGACAAAATGCACCCTGGGGCAAGCTGACATATTTGCCCGAAAATAACTTGATGGGCTTTTTTGAGGTGGACAATGATTTGAGAGACGCTTGATGACCCTGCAAGTACTGGACAGGAGAGCTAGTGGGTTTTGAAAATACAATTAAGAGTTGATTAAGTAGTGCTTAATTAGGATAAGTGGGTGCAGAGGAAGTAAGGTTGGACTTGATGGGATTGCTACAAGGTTGAATCAGGGGTCTTGTTGTAGAAAAAGAGCTGCCGGAGCTCATTAGCATAACTCATTAGCATAACTTATTTGCATATGCCACGCCCCCTGACATCACCGGAAGTGACAGAAGGCCACACCCCCTGACATCACCGGAAGTGTGTCAGAAGGCCCGGCTACTTACCCTCCTGCTTCATCCTCATTCCCAAACGGAATGAGGATCGAAGCAGAGGGCGGGGTAAAGAAGGGGGCGGGGCTTCACCACGTGACCGCCCCGCCCCCTAGAGGTTCTCTTCCGGAGCTCCGTACCTGAGAGCTCCCCCCCGACTAGAGCCCTGGGTTGAATCAATAGGTTTTGGGAGACCCATGTCCTGTACTTGTGATTTTTGAGATGATATTTTTAAGAAGGTTGTTTTTGCCTCTCTAAGCTATAAACTGCCCCTCTGCGAGAGGAGGAGTCTGACTTCTAACACAGTCAGTAGGTGACGTGAAAGACCTTAGCCTGAGACCTTGGAGAGCTGCTGCCAGTCTGAGTAGACAATACTGATATTACTGGACCAATGGTCTGATTCAGCATAAGGCAGCTTCATGTGTTCATGTGCTTTTGAAGGATTGTTAGATACTAAGGGTATAATTAGTTGTTGTAGATTTTCAGGGCTGTATGGCCGTGGTCTCGGCATTGTAGGACCTGACGTTTCACCAGCAGCTGTGACTGGCATCCTCAGAGGTATAACACAGAACGATGGATTACTCCTTGACACAGAACACAGAAACACAGAACACAGGTATAACACAGAAAGATGGAGTACTCCTTTCTGTATTATACCTCTGAGGATGCCAGTCACAGCTGCTGGTGAAACGTCAGGTCCTACTCGCAAAGAGCGTGGCAATCACACCCAGAAAATCTACAACAACTAATGAACTCTGGCCATGAAAGCCTTTGACAACAAACTAAGGGCATAGTTTTTCAATTCTTTTTTGCTGTTCAAAGATGCCCTTGGATACTATGACAGATTCACTCATTGGAGCAAAGCCTTCCAAGGTGCCACCCTGCAAATGGGTAAGATTGGCAATTGCCCATTCACATGTATTCACTGTTGTGGCTCCTACCTTGTAGAATAACCTGCTTGAGGAGGTTAGGGAGACTCCCATCTTCTAGCTGTCTGCAGAAGGTGCAAACCAGAGACATTCAGAAATTTGTCTTGAGTCTCAATGAGAAATAGGGTTGCCAACCTGTACATGGGGCCTGGAGATATCCCAAAATTACAATTGGTCTCTAGACTACAGAGATCAGTTCTCCTGGACAAAATGGCTGAACAGGTGAGACTGGTGACAACCAGAGATAAGACTTTTTCAGTGGTGACACCTTGCCTAGGGAATGCCTCCCCCACCCCCCGGCTCATCTGATGCCTACTTTACTGTCTTTTATGTACCAGGCCAAAATGCTTTTCTTTACTCAGGCTTTTAACTAAGACGTTCTATCTTTTAAAAATGTTTTTTTGAACTGCTTCTAGCCTGAGGATTGTTTCATGCATATCTTTTTGTTTCAGACTGTTTTATGTACTTTTATACTCTGGCTTATTTTTATGACTGTTTATGATATGTAATTTTTATATTTTAATTATTTTATTGTATTTTATTTTATGAACTGCTGTGAGCAGGTCTCTGGAGAAGCAGTGTATCCTTTTTTAAGAGTATAGAATGGTCAGCATTTGTTCTCTTTGTTGTGTATTTCTTTTCAGTCAGTTTATAGAGAACCCATCTTTGCAAAGTTAGTCCCTTCAGTGTCCTAACCAATTAAAGAATGCAAATAGAACTCATAAATCAGGACAAAGTATAGCCTTCGGTAATAATTTCTTTATGATAGATAACTGAGTTAAGAGAGAATATCAAATGGTAAAGAAATGTAAAAGAATATTGGTTTAAAAATAGGACTAATTAAGTCTAGGAAATACCAAAGAGATCCTATATCATTTGTGAGAATTAAGGAATAATCTTGAAAAATCCAACTGAGATTTAGAATACAGTTATAGTTATCTTGCAATGTTTGACTAGAAAAGTGACTAAACTTAAGAGATGTTGGACTATTGAATAAGGTCCATTGTGAAGTTACAGCATTACTCTTAATAGTTTTAGGATTTCAACTGAGGTAGTTGTCCGGCTATGCAGTTAATGAGTTGTAAAATGCCTTATGATGTTACCTTAGGCAACGTGTTCATCGGTGAGAAGAACATTTACTTTGAGATCTTTCCGACTCATGCAAAACATAAGTTTGACAGATGCCTTCTCCAAGAAGGGTCTTACAATTTTTAATGATTACATGGAAGTAAAATTCCACCAGAAGTAACTTATGTCACCTTAAGACTATGATGGAAAAGTTGTACCTTGTAAATTTTATTCTGTGCTGTTGTTAAAGATATAAGCAGCCCTAGACACTACCAATTAGAAATATTGCTAAACGTTACCATAGAATGGCTTGTATGCAAAGACATCTGCTCATAGAGCGGATCTCACAGAACAAAAGTTTTCTACATTTTGTTCCTGATGCAGTACACTGAGCGCCCGCCTCCTCATTTTGTTCCTTATGGACTGTGGACCCTCAGGAACAGCATAGAGAGCAGAACAGGGGTCTGTAAAAGTAGAAAAGAATCAACTGATACCTTTATGTTCGTTTCTGAAAATGGAAGTGCCCTTAAGTCTTCAGAACTGCATGACTGGATACAAATGAACCGGCCTGTAGCCAGAAATGGGGGGGGGGGGCACAGTTCAGAGCTAAATTAATCATGGTCACTAATTTAATTACTGAAGATAATTTAATTACTGGGTAGGGAGGCCCATTCAGCCCCATCTGGCTTTGCTCATCTTACCTACAGCTGAAGCCTTACCTACACCAGGCCTTCCCTTCCCTTAGCTTGCCAAGTGCCTGCCCACCCCATGGCCCCCACCTCTCCAGCCAACCCATGTGGGGAAAGGATGCTTCTTCTCAGGCCAGGAAGGGAAGGTGGCCAGAGTGGCTTGTGGTGCAGTAGGCACAGAGTCCCCTGCATTGCAAGAGGGCAAGAGGAAGGGAAGGTGGCCAGAGTAGCTTGTGGTGCAGTAGGCACAGAGTCCCCTGCATTGCAAGAGGGCAAGAGGAGGGTTTGCCACTAGACCCCAATGACAGCTTTGCAAAACCAGAGGAGGGTTTGCCACTTGCCCCAGGCCTCCTTCCCCTCCTGGGTCTGGCAGGGGAGGCAGCCAGGAGGAGGCAGGACATGTTTTTGAGGCAGCGTCACCTCAAATGTCACCTTGTGGCTATGGGCCTACAAATGAAGATCTCCTCCTCCCTCTGTAGTAAAATGGCTAAGGTATCCCCAGTTTGTTCCTGGGGACACTTGTATCATCTAAGCGATATCCTGAGAATTCTGCAATTCCTCCAGTCAATAGGAAGTACACATTTCCATTCTTCTTAAGCTTCACTTAAAACATGGTTCATTATAATCTCTTTGAGAATTTAATACCTAATATTTACATTGTAATGTTGTAATGTTTACTCCTCACTACTTCTGTCTTTCCTACATTGGGTTGGATCTATTCTTCCATTGATTGAAGAGTGGCAGTAATTTTCACTGATTTTTCCCCTTCCACTGCAGACCCATGCTTTGCCACCCAGTGTTCCTGAGGGCCTTGACCCCCAGGAACAGAAATTTCAGAGGGTGACCTCAGTGGGTTGCCAGCTGTATTTGTCTCTCCCTAAACATATTTAATCTTCAGCATCACTGAACCTGTAATAATTACAAAAAAAACCTTTTGTCACATATGAAAATCAATGTCAGAGTATTTATGTTTTTGGAACCATATGTATGAAGATGAAACTCTGTGGAGTACATATAGAATGCTTTGTGTGACCTGCTATGCAGTGCATCCTAATACTCATTATTTTGGGAGATATTTAATATAGTTGGTGTGGAAAACACAACTCAACAGTGTACGTGTAACCAACATCTGTTACCAACAACAACAAGAGTAGTATAAAACTTCAGTAAATCAGATAAATGGACTAATATGCAAACTAGCCACTGCATGGAACGTAATACATATTTTATTAATTCAAACCTGCATGAAATGGAAATGCTAAATGAATGAAAATTATTTAATAATATAGGTAGGTTCAACTTACCTAATTTTTTCCGATCATTACCGTGGGTAAAGAGGAGAAAAATAGAAAGATGAAATCAAAGTTCCTTTCAGTGGACCTTATGCTAAGAAAAAAATACAATATTGTTCTCCAGGAACTAGAATGGATAATGTGTCCTTGAAGCTAATGTTAGTAACACAGCTTGCAGCCATGACACGCAGCTGTGAAGAGAGGTGATTCTTATAGAGAAGTAAAGCCAAGAGTAGTAGTTCTAAAGACAACAAAGGCTAGAAAAATAAGTAATATAAAATCATTACTTTAACTCA
>NW_015174853.1:736555-816378 GCF_001447785.1 Gekko japonicus
CAATGATGATTACTATTTATTACAGTACATACTTAAACAAGGACAATTAAACATAGACACCCCATGTTCTGTTTTGTTAAACCAGGGCTACAGTTTTAACAATGTTCCCTGTGTTTGCACTTATCAGCATTACCACCCACTGTTCTTTTCTTTAGCTGTCTTATAGCTATTTTTAAGATACATGTTACTTAATGCAAATGACATCACAGAGAAAACAGTTGCACTGTGTTTTAAGTTTGGATACAAACTGCATGAAATATACTGTGGTGATAATATAATGTATTCATGTGCTGAAAACAATGTTCAGTTTCAGACATATGTACCAGCCAATGAACTCTTGATGATGGGCATTTCTGCTTCACAGATGAAAGAGCTTGGTGTCGTTGTCTACAATTGCAGCTGCTTGGTGGCAGATTTACAAAGAATATTTGCCTTGTACAGCTCATTAAAGAACAAGAGCAAAGTGCCATCTTCTTGGTCTAAGAGACTGTATGCAGTATATGACACACAAAAGAAACTGACTCTTAATTTGAATGAAACCCAGTCAAAAGCCTTTATTTCGGTGAGTTCTTTTGGAGAATGTTTGATCTTTTCTATGTTGATGGAGTACGTTATTTATCAGGACCTGAAACCATTAATATAATTTATTTATTTTTGCCCCCCAAAGGGGATTTTTTAATTGCATTTCTAAAAACTACAAAGAAACATGGTGGGGAGTTACTACAAACTACAGGATAAAGAAACAGAACCACTAAAAACCCAAGAGATGGAGATCATATATAGCTTAACATAGATAATATGGTGGTTGGTTGCAATGTGGTTTAGGTTGTTTAGGTTGCAATGTGGTTTAGGTGGTTTAGGTTGCAATGTGAACCTTAAGGGAGTTATGGGATGGTTGTGAATGGTTGTGTGAGTGTATATGTGTATGGCTGTAGATCACTGAAATGATTGCACCTTTAATTTCGTTGTACTGTGTACAATGACAATAAAGTATATTATTATTAATAGCTTTTTAACTATTACTTTTGGACAGTGATAGTGATCATTCATCATCATCACTTATATTGACAAAATCACCAAAACTGACTAAATGAAGATTAATCCAGAGAAATAATTAATTAAGTTAAAAGCAAACTTCAGAAAACAATGGCATCTCAATTTACAATTTAGCTCCCCAATTACTAATATCTTTTTCCTTTTTTTTTAACAAGGGAAAACAAATCTCCCTCAAAAGGTTAGCTAATTCTCTAATGTTAACACAGTCCTTTTAAAAGTTAAAGCTGAAATAGAGCACAGTTCCAGCTGAGTACCTCCTTTATACCAGCAGGGGGCGAAGAGCTTCAGCACATAGATAGGAAGAGTCTATGGTTGCCAGCTGATCTCCCTCTTCCTGAAGAAGGCTTGTATCTTGCTTGCTTCTCCTTCTGTGCTTTCTGATGCCATTTTTGGGATATTTATTTTTAAGAAAAGTTGCCAAAGTCCCGAATTTCTGCTAAAACACCTGATCGTCTCTTGGAATCTGTCCAATATAGTTCATTGCTGCTTATAGCTCCACCCCCCAGGCAAAAAATGCTTTTTGACTCACTTATTTGTTTAGGGGGAGAGTCCCCTCCCCCCCACTTATATTCGGGGGACTTTAAGCCAGAGCTCTGGTGTCTTCACTTCAACTTTAACTCACTCATCAACATCCAACTTCAATCCAAGGATCTCGCCAAGTCCAGGTAATTCGCCTGACCTCCAAACGCTTGTCCTGGTCAGCAACTCTAGCTCCTTAGTGGACGCACAGTGGCAGGACCGTCGGGGCAGAAGGGAGCCTCAATCCACCGGCAGTAAGCCGGGAGAGAGGCAACCCCTGAGCACCCCATGGCTGGGAGCCCATCGCAAGGGCTCCGGGAGGGATGTGGACGATTGCACCCCTCCCAACCGCTGGCTTATGGCTCTCATCCCTGGGAGCTCCCAGGAGATGTGGCCGCCATCAAGAAGTCAAAAACTGGAAGCCTCCAGTAATATAAATACTGATTGAATTGATTGCTACTAATCCAGCTCAGTCTCTTATTTATTACAAGCTTTCCACATTTCCATTTTATAGTCTGCCTTTATCTAAAGAAGTTAAGAACAGGCCAAGGTCGTATGGATACAAGTGGAAACCTGCAAGGACTTTCAGGGGACATCTCATTTCCCCTTTCCCCATTATTTCCTCTTTCCCTTCCCTGAAAGCTATCATAGCCACTTCCCTTTTCCTGCTTCCTTCCCACCAAACAAACAACCTACCTTTATCTGTTCTTTTGTTTTCAGCTCCCCTTCAGCAGCCTCTGCATAGGAAAACTATGCCCCAGTTGTGTGGTGTCAGCCACTGCTGACTCGATCTTGCATGATCGAGAACTGTCAATGACTTGTCAGGGGCACATCACTTTCCCCTATATCCCCCTCCCCCCATTATTTTCCCATTCCCTTCTTCTGGCAACCCCATATCCCCTCCACTTTACCTGCCTCATTCTCACTACCAAGGCAAGAACATCCCTGGAAATGGCCCTGCCCCCTCCCCCTGCCTTTTACTAACAAAAATTAAGCCTAGAATGCTGTGGTTGCCTGGCAACTGCTTCTAAGGGATTCTGTTTTTAAAAGCTACAAGTGTTCCTTTTATAATTTGGGTTTTTTAACCCTCCAATGTATTTTTTTAATTTCAGATTTTTCTGCAAACCTGGGGCATTTTCAGTTTTGTAGAAAGCTCTGCCTTGTCCATTCATATCTCTAATCACTGGATTTAAAGTATCATCAGATCATCAGAATATACAAGTGGAAAACCACAAGGACTTGTAGGAGGCATCTCACTTCCTCTTTCCTATTTCCTATTTCCCTTTCCTGAAAGCCCCATAGTCACTCCCCTTTTCCTTCACTCCTTCTAGGGTTGCCGACCTCCAGCAAATCAGTATTCTCCAAGTGCCTGACCAAAGCAGCTTCCATTATTCTCTTCTCCTCCTTTTTATCCACACAATAATGCTATGAGGTAGGTTAGGCAGAAAGTATGTGACTGGTCCAAAATCAGCCGGTGAGCTTCCCCAGCAAGATTAGGAGGAGAAGGAGGAAGAGATTGGATTTATACCCCGCCCTTCACTACCCAAAGGTGACTCAGAGCGGCTTACAAATGCCTTTCCTCTTCCCTCCCCACAACAGACACCCAGTGAGCAATGTTCCCTGTAAGCTATGGAGTCTTGTGAGCAAAAATTCTGCTTTGTGAGCTGCTGGCATTAAAGTTGTGAGCGAGCAATTTGGCTGCTGCATCAATTAGTTTGCTCTGGAGCCCTCCTTCCTGAGCTAAGACAAAAATGTGTGAGCTGGAGGCTAAAAAACTGTGAGCTAGCTCACACTAACTCAGCTTAGAGGGAACACTGCCTGTGAGGTAGGTGGGGCTGAGAGAGCTCTAAGAGAAACGGCTCTTTTTTCAAGAAAAGCTCTTATCAGAAGTACGGCTTGCCCAAGGTCATCCAGCCAGGTGCAAGTGAAGGAGTGGGGAATCAAACCCGGTTCTCCCAGATTAGATTCTGCACACTTAACAACTACACCAAACTGGCTCGATCAGCATTCGAACCTGGGTCTCACAGACCCTACTCTGAAGCTCTAACCACTACACCACACTGGCTTTCATAGGGTGAGTGCTGTTGAACAGTATCAAGAAGTCAGGCCAAGTTCAGTCATGCAAGTCAGATGGTATCAAGTCACCCAGAGGGTGCTGACAGGCCTGGAGTTGCCAACTTCCGGGTGGGATCTGGAAATACCCCAGAATAACAACTGAACTCCAGACAACAGAGGTCTGTCCCCCTGGAGAAAATTACTGCTTCAGAGAGTGGACTTTATGGCATTATATCCCCCTAAGTCCTCTCCCCTCTCCAAATCCTGCCTTCCTCAGAGTTCACCACAAAATCTCCAGGAATTTCCCAGCCTGTGGCCGGCAGCCCTATGCCCAAGCCTGTCTGCAATGAGTCCTCCCTCAAAGGCCAAAATAGGCCTGGAAAAGGCTCTCCCCCCTCCCCCTGCCTTTTATTGATAGAACCAAGCCAGATTTAAGTATCCAAAGATATCCTGACTTCACTAATAGAATATACAAGAAGCGGGACCCGTGATACTCGCGGCAGGGGGAGTATTCCTAAAGGCTCCTGGTCTGCAGAAGCAGCTCTGCAGGTAAGCCTTCTCCACCCCCACCCATTGATTTCCCCCCCTTATGGGCACCGGTGGTGTTAGATACGAGACTCAGGCAGCAGGTGAACAGTGATTAACAGCTTTATTGAACACGAAGTCAGAAGAACCAGAACGAGACAAACAATGGAGCAACAGGCTCCTTTTTAAACAGTCTGGGCTTGGCAAGCCACGCCCACATGTCAGATGGTAGCCAATCAGAAACTGTACATAAAGACCAATCACTTTGCTTCCCTCCAGAACTTCCTTTGTTCTGATAGGTCGGTTTACAATACCTTGTCAGACTCAAGCTCAATACATTTATTACATTACATACACAACAGGTGGCAAGGCCTGAGTGCCTCCCAGCTGCTGGGCCTGCTGATTCCTCTCCAATTTTCTCTCCCCCCCACAGGCACTAGCGGCGAGGCCTGAGCGCCTCCCAGCCCCCGGGCCCGCCAATCTCCCCCCCCCACGATCCCCCCCGCACCAGCGGTGAGGCCTGAGCGCCTCCCAGTCGCCGGCCGCTGCAGAGTTCCCAGAACGTTCTCTGTGCATGCGCAGGGAACGCTCTTACTTTTGGGGGGATTTAAATACCCCCTGTACAGTTTTTTAAACTTTCTAGATTTTTCTGCACACCTGGGGACTGCTCCAAGTGTGCAGGAAAATCTCCCTGCCCTCCAAGTGCCCCCAATGTGCGGATTTAGATATCCACACGGAGGGGGCAACTTGGCTATTAGATATATAGATGACAAGTGAGACTTTGCAAGGGCTTGTGGGAGACATGTCATTTCTCTCTCCTGTGAGAAACAAACTCTACTTTCCCCGGCCCCTCCGGGGAGGCAAACAACAACAAAAAAGAGCAATCAGTCTGGAGTATCTTTTAATTGAACTTTGTAAACAATAAAGGGAGTCGAATCAAATGAGCTCACAGAACATTCCAAACTGTTTTATTTTATACTCCCTACCCCCCCGTCCTCAAAATCCCTCCTTCATTCCTATAGGCCAAGGTAATCGTAGTGTACGGGCTACATGACTGCCTACTACATACCAGCTCGTTCCCCTCCCAAACATACATCAACATACATTGTATGTGCATTAAAATTAGCTAATTAACTATGCAGGGCGGGTTAGGAAATATTTATGATCTGATTACACATGTGTGGTTAGTTAGTGCTCTATTTTGCCAAGGCCATCTTGGCTTGTTCACACACACATACCTTCATCTTATCTCTAGCTGTTGCTACTATGTCCTATTTCTCAGGGATGATATAATCCCTGGCCCCAACTTTGCTGTATGAGCCATCCTATATAGGCCCCAAATAAATATAATATTCACCCCTTAGCCATTCTGTCCTAGGCTCTAGATTTCCAGATGTCAAAACAAGATGACTGAAATAAAAAAAAAAACACCTCCCATCAACTTCTGGCTGCCCTTTTGGGACAACCGGGGCAACCCCCATTCATGCACCTGAAGGCTCTTGCCTTCTGGTGTGCATGATTATCATCAGGTTCCCATAGGCCTGCCAAATCGCAGCGGGGGATCTGCATTTCTTCACAGAATCCTTGCCGCGGGGACAGCGAGACACGTTGCACCGCCGTCGCCAGGACATGACACTATGTGTTGCTCTGCCAACGGCGCTGTTTGGAGCCCCGTTGCCAAAGCGACGCATAGCGTCAGATCCTGGCGATGGTGGGTGCAATGCATCTCGCTGTCCCTGCGGCAAGGATTCTGTGAAGAGCTACGATCCCCCGCCGCGACTTGGCAACTCTAGGTTCCCATTCAGTTACCCTCCAAAGTCTCCATCCCCCATCTGGGTGCCAGGTCTCTATCCAGAATTCCGCTTCAGGAGTATTAAGGTAATAGACCTTGCCTGGGCTGTGCCTTTGGCTCGACCAAATGACTGTAACTATCTGTCTCCCCCCCCCCCGGCTGAAATATGATCTGTTTAGTACAGGCATTACAGTAGTCATGTTCAAAATAAAACCCCTCCCTCCAAGAGCTGTTGAAATCTGTTCCTGAACTCCTCAGGGGCTATCCCACCTTCCTCCAAGTCCATTAATTTTCCTACACCAGTTTGAGAACTCAAATTTTATTCTCGCTTGCTCCCTCAGTTCTTGATAAGGTGTTGAATAATCAGGTGTTGGTCTATTGTAGATTTTCCTGGCCTAAAACCTGCCTTTTCTGCCACTAAGATGTCCTCTTGTTCAAACCAATTCAGAAGTTTGTCCAAAAGATGTCGTGCATATAGTTTACTTATGATATTCAGCAAACTAATTGGCCTGTAATTTGATTGCCTTTTTTTATAAAAAAGAACTACTATAGCCATTCACCATGATTTTGGAATATGGCCTGTATCATTAATATGCATAAAGAGGGGAGCCAAAAAAGAGGCCCACCACTCCTTATTTTCTTTTAGAAATTCAGGTGGGATACCATTGTGTCCAGGGCTTTAGCATTTTTCAATTGGACTATGTGGGATTTAATCTCACCTGGAGTTACAGGAGACCATTTGGAAGTATTTTCTAATGATATTAGAGGGAGAGATTGAGTAGCATCCTTGTACAGTTCTGTGAAAAAACCCCAAACAATTTATCTGATGGTATATAGGAGGATATTGGGGATTTGGGTCCCAAAAGTCTGCCTGGAATTAATTTCCAGAAGAGGGGTGAGTTTTTGACTTGCTGCTTTGATCAATTTCCCCTTAATTCTCTGTTGCATTCCTTCTTGCTCCATTGTATCAGCAGTTTATAATCTTTTTTTGTGACAGCAGTTTTGTGACTCTATAGGGTGCCATTCTGAGCTTGCACCTGTTCAGTATGTTCATGAGGCCATTAGGTGACAACATACAGAAATATCATGTTTGATGCCATCACCACACAGATGACAAAGACAACCCCCCCTCCATTCACCTAAACCTGAGTCTATCAACATCAGTATTCTCCAAGTGCCTAAACATGGTTGGGAGAATGGATGTGGCTGAGGAAGATAAAGCTTAAGAACATAAAAACATAAGAGAAGCCAATGCTGGATCAGGCCAATGGCCCATCCAGTCCAACACTCCGCCACACAGAGGCCAAAAATACCAGGTGTCATCAGAAGGTCCACCAGTGGGGCCAGGACACTAGAAGCCCTTCCACTATTGCCCTCCCCAAGCACCAAGCTTAATCCAGACATGGCTGAAATAATGATACAAGGTCTTCTGACTTGGAAGAGAATGGGATGCCTGTCATTGATGAAAGTCCCCTCTGGTCCTCAGACAATGGATCATTCCTAAATTCATCACAGACCGTGGATAGTCAGGTTGCAGTGATGAATAGGAGTGCAATTACAACTGTATTTACACTTATAGATGTTAAATCTAATAATTATAAATAAAATTCATTAGGCAAGCCAGCCATACACCAACTTCTTTCTTAAAAAAATACCATACTTCCAAAAGAACAAACTTTATTTTTACATTTCCGATGAAAAGCATAGTTTTTGACAACAACATACCAATGTTAGAAATATATCAAATATTAGCCTATTCAAAAGTTACCATCGATCCCAGTCTAGCAGTCCTTGTGTACAACAATGGCAGATGCCCATGCTGCAGGGCACAAAGATATTCCAATCTAAAAGCTGCCATCCTGGTCTACATCTGTCAGAGATCACGAGACCACCCATATGTGCATATGGCTCTGACTCAGGACAGCTGGCACACTGTCTATAGTAGTGGATGTAACTTTTCCCCTTTTCATTAAAACATTTAAGCCCTGCTGTCCTCTCGACACACACAACTGGGACTTCAAAGTGTCTAACAAAAGAGTAGTATTCAACCAGAGCACTATTCAACCAGAGCAGCTGAAACAATAAAAATATCCAGCCATTAAATCAGAATATCACAAGAAAAAACTAGACCACAAATAAGGCTATATTTGCTGCCCTTAACCACTATCAAATGTCTTTCTGAATTTCTGAATTCAGTTTTGCATAATATGCATACTTTGTATGCATAGAGTTTGAGTTAAGGAATGCACATAAGATTCTCACTGGATTATCTTTGAGGGACTGGTGAAACATCAATTGACAAATACTTAGTATCTTTGATCTGAAGCGAGACCTGTGAGCTTCAATCAAGCTACAGTTAATTGTGACTAAAACCATTGAAACCAATGGCACAATTAACTCAAATCTCATTGCTTTCAGTGAGACCTAGTCACAACTACCTTAAGCTGGATCACAGCCACTGAATATAATGGGATTTACATACCTGTAAACATGTTTAGGATCATAGGTTTTGTGTCTATGCAGAGTACTCTGGTTCAAAAGAAAAAAACTACCCATTTACTATTAATTTTTGATAGATTCCAGACAGAAGCACTACAGAAGGGTTTTTTTCTGGTTCAGAATCACATTATGTTAGGACATTTAGTATCTTGAGTACCCTTTTCTTGTTTTAGGTCATACCCATACAATCTTGGTGCCTTCTTTTCATCAAGTATTGTAGTATAGTTGCTAAGTAACAGAAAACTCTTAAGTTTGAATGACTGATGGAACATGCACTTTTTATGTTAGGTCTGGGACGCTGCTGATTGCCTGCCTTCAAGTATTAATGACTTTAGTGATGTTTGTTTGTTATGTTTGAATTATTTATTATTGTATCTCACCTACATGCTGCATGACAGATTTGGTATAATTTTTGCGCTCATGTGGGAAAGGAAAGGGAATAGACCTTAGAAAGATAATGGAAAAACCGAATAGTGAAGGTTTGACTTGCTATGTGAGGAGATCGAAACCAGGCTGCGGCTGGCTGGGCTGACGGTCTCGTCTCCCCTGAAGCGCTCCAACTCTCTTGCCAAGTTGGGGAGTCTGAACCTGTCCTCGGATGACCTAACCAGCGACATGGACCCGTCCGTGTTGACAGACCCGAAAGAGGCCAAACTGAGCGAGACTTGCTATGTGCCTAACTGGTTTGCACCACATGTGGGACTTGAAGGTTTCACAGAGAACAGCAGCTCTTAGCGGCAGTAACTGTGATTATCATGTAGAACATGCCAATGCATTTATGACATTTAGTCCACAAGAACTAATTTGGGAATGATGGACCTTAACAATGGTATAATTTGAACAGTTTTTATATAGCAATGTTAAGGAAACAAAGAGGTGAGTGCTTTAAAAATTGTACAAAGTGTACAAATTCTTACTCTTTATGGAAGTCTCATTTCTGAGAAAATTCTTAGATCACTAATTTTTACATTACAGAAATGAATGTAGTAATGGTTATGTTCCACTCTTATTTGCAAAGTTTGGCTTGAATCCAGTGGAGCGGTTTAGAATAAGGTTCTCAAGCTAATTTGCTTCATAGGTTTGGAAGTTTTATAGCTTTGTTTTTTTCATTCTACACTGAAAGACAATGACAAAGCAAATCATATCTCTAAGATAACTTTTTAATACAGGATTTTGTATTTTACCTATGCAGATTTCTCCCAAGCTTCTGTGCCCTAAGGATAGAGTCTTGGATATTGATGCTATCTACAGTGTCATTGATGATGCCCAGCAATTTGTGTATGTAGCTACTATGGAGTACCTGCCTATTGTCAGAGACCATAATGAAACAAGGTTGGTGAATGCCAGAAATCTACACTTTCGTGACAATTTGCTAAGAGGAATAAACTCTTAAAAGAGGCATGCTTCCATTCATGTAGAGATTTCTAGAGGGGCAGATTTCAGTGGCCCAAGTCTTTTCTTTCACGCCAAAGAGATTTTAAAATGTGGGGTTCAAAGCTGTCCTGAAACTGAAATGGGTAAGTGTTATGTCCGCTGACTGCCACTAGGCGCCAGCGGTATGTGACCAGAGCTTGGCTCCAAAAGAACAATGGGGACTAGGATCCTGAGACTCCTAGTCAGCACCTATAGGAACTGTGGCGGGAAGTTCAAACCTGCCAATGGGACCAGTGGGTGGCATTGTTTGTTGTTGTGTTGTGTGCCAGTAAAATATGAGCTGCTAATCACTCAGCGTCTGTCTTCAAGACACATCGAACCCAGTACACAACAGTAAGAATCAGGATTGCATTTGAGTATATAAAATTCAAACACTGAATTTAAATGACACATTTGTCTAGTAAGCATTAGTCCTTATAAAGCAGAAGAGGCATCTGAGCATGGTTGCTATTCAGTCATGGTAAATAAGCCTATATGCTTAATTTTTTTCTGTTTGGAGCCTAGATTAACAAAAATGTTTTTCCACTAGCACAGAAGTTCCTCTTTGTTGTAACAACTACATTGGCTTCCAATTTTTTTCTGGGCCATAGGTAGGGTTACCAGGTTTCCCACAGTGGCAGGAGACGACCTGCCAGCAACTTTGTGGCCCACCACTGCTCAGAGCAGCAGTGGAAAAGTTTTTAAAAACACCAGTTCACATGTGGCATGACTTGACTTCTGGGAAAAACTTGGATGTGTCCTAGAGCAACATGACATCACATCTCTCTCCCCTCCAGAAATGATCTCACAGCACATGCAGCACAGGCAACCCCAGCATCCCCTCCCAAAGGGTCCTGCTGGTTGCCAAGCATGGCCTGGCAACTGTAGCCAAATGCAAAGTGGTGAGATTGGTGGACCATCTAGAGGGGGCCTTCTCTGGTGTGGCTGTGAGGTTGTGGAATTCAATCCCCTAGGAGACTGGGTTGGCCCCTTCACATTCTTTTGTGGAATGCCTTTAAAATAAACTAAATTTTTGTTTGAATCTGAGCTGTTCTCGTGCCAAAATTTAAACTGGAAGTGAGGTCATGACATTGGGGAGGCCCTCTAGGATTAGCTAAAACCTCTATGGATCAACAATAGAGTTTTGGTGACTCTTAGGATGTCCCCCCTCCAATGTCATGACATCCCTTTCCATTTTTGCTGGAAACAACATTGTGTGCCAGTGTGATGCTGGCATGTCTATCCCTGTCCCCAAAATACTCCTGGAAATCCCAGGTGGTGGCCAGGTATCCCTACTGCTGTGTTAAGATTTTTTGTTTTGGCTCTTTTATTATTGTTTTAAATATATTATTTTTAATTATTACTTTGACTGTAAGGTACCATGAGTAAATTTAAAGTAGATTAAGCCATGCATTTTATAAATAGTTGCCAGTGATGCTTTTACATTTAACAAGTTACTGATTTCAAGACAAACAACCAAGGAACAGAGATTCCAACAGAGTTTTTCTATGGCAGGACCATATATACTAATCTGCCTGTTAGCAATCACCAGCTGGGGAAGAAACAGGTTTTTTTGAGTCAGATGTGCTACATGCCTTCTGTAGGCACCATGAACACTTTTAACTTGAGAATTTCCACTTTTTCAACAGTTGTTGTTTTTTACTTTACATTTTAAAAATCCTTAATACTTTTTCCCCCAGAAAAGAATTCCCTGTTTAAAAGGAGCTATATGTCTACAATAGGGTTGCCAAATTAAAAATACCTGCCGTCGGGGGATCTTCTGTCCGCTCCGGGAGATGCTCGTGGATGCGCGCGCCGCCAGGACGTCACCAGAAGTGACGTCACACGCTGGGCGGGGCCACGCCGTTTGAGGGGGAAACAAAGAGTTTTCCCCTCAAATGGCTGCCATTTGAGGGGAAAACTCTTTGTTTTCCCCTCAAACGGCGTGGCCCCGCCCAGCGTGTGACGTCACTAAGTAGTTATTCTGGTAGGTTTGAGATTTTCTGTTGGTCAATGCTGTCCTTGGTGGTACTAAAGAGAACATGAAAATATGATATCCCAGTTATCAGATTGACCAGGAAAAATATGCTTTGGCAACCTTCCAGTTACAGGCAATGCTCCCTCTAAGCTGTGGAGTCTTGTGAGCAAAAATTCTACTTTGTGAGCTACTGGCATTAAAGTTGCGAGCAAGCAATTTGGCTTCTGCATAGATTAGTTTGCTCTGGAGCCAACTTTCCTGAGCTAAGATAAAAATGTGTGACCCAGAGGCTAAAAAACTGTGAGCTAGCTCACACTAACTCAGAGGGAACACTGGTTACAGGTAGCACATTGTCCAAAGGTCAAAGAAAGGTGTTGAGTTGGCTACCATTTCTGTATTCACTGGCATTTCTGCTTCTCTCAGTACAATACCAAAAAGTGGCTTCTGGGCCACATCACACTGTAGAAGGATGAATTCTCTACCACCTACTTTCTCCAGAATTCTGCCTTGTGGCCCATTGCATGAATCAGTGGTCCCATGGATCTTGCATTTACTACAAGTGGATAGTTCTTCAAATGGTTCCTGATCCGCTTATGGCTTCATAGACATCTGTAGCCTCTTCAGCTTTTTTTTTTTTAAGTTAAGAAATCTTGGAATGTGTAGCTTTTTAGATCAAAAATATTTTTTTTCTCTCTCCATAGGTACTGGCCATATTTGGATGGGAAAATAAGAGAAGCACTGGTTTTACGCAAAATTAGAGTACGACTCCTCATAAGTTATTCCAAAGAAACAGATCCACTCACATTAAACTTCATTTCATCTCTTAAAGCAATTTGTCCTGACCTTTCTGGCTGTAATTTGAAAGTTGTAAGTATTCCTCATTTTTCCCCTCATTAATCTCTGTCCATTAATCTCTGTCCATCTTCTTCAACTGTTTTGTGAAAACACCATATTCAACTTCAAATAAGTACGTGAAATACATGTAATAATCACAGTAACATAATTCATTATTTTCTTTTCTGTTCTCAATACAATACACCCTAGTGCCAAACATTTAAGATTATTCCTGTACTGTTCTACCTCTGTTCAATGTACCTTCTCTCCTTAGACATCTTGTCACCTCAGCACATACTTTGTGCTGCATATACATAGATGTTGAATGGATTCTGCTTGTTATTAATTTAAGCCACTGTGCAGCATTATACAGCACTTCTTCAAGAAAAAAATCTTCCATTTCTAATGCAGCTTACAATTAAAGCAATCAAGAAACTATATACAACCAAAATTTTAAAATTAAGAAAATAATATAACCAGTTATCAGATAAAACAAGGCAAAATAAGTAAACTGAGTATCCATAACAGAAAATATGTATATGTAAATGTATATTCCCTGAAGGATGGCATAACTTGAAATATGTTGTTACTGATTTTTGCCATTTCTCTCTCCTGCATGGTATGAAACAAGCACTTCAGTATCCCCCACATAATTTTTGCTTCATCTAGAAAAAAGTAAAATTCTTGATATGCTAAAAAAAACCTAAAGAACCTAATTTTCATTAATAGACTGCAGTTACATAATACGTTCCAAGTTTAATTGCTAACAATATTTTGTCAAGTCATTCTGGTTCTTCATGTACTTACCTAATTAAGTTCTTTGAGGGAAAAGTAAGGAAATTACTTTTGAAAAAGCAATTAGGGCACAATCCATCCAGAATTAATCTGAAGATCAAATAGGAGAGATTCAGTACAAATTTAGTACTTCTGTTGAAGTAATGGGACTCAAAGTACTTAATTTTGCCAAAATTATGCCCTAAAGCAGGACAAAACTGCTTAATATATTCATAAGTACTATAGAGTTATATTGAAATTGATCAAACCTCCCTACTCTTTTCAGAAGCAGAAGTTCTGCAGATTTGCCTTTTCTACTATGACCCCCTTACCTATCTACATCCCATAATTCCAAAGGTTCCCTTGTTTTCAAGGTTTATTATTATTATACGATGTGCTTAGAATCATAGAATCACAGAGTTGGAAGGGGCCATATAGGCCATCTAGTCCAACCCCCTGCTCAATGCAGGATCAGCCTAGAGCACCCCTGACAAGTGTTTGTCCAGCCGCTGCTTAAAGACTGCCAGTGAGGGGGAGCTGATTCCACTGCTAAACAACTCTTACTGTAAAAAAAGTTTTCCCTAATATCCAGCCGTTACCTTCCCGCCCTTAATTTAAACCCATTAGTGTGAGTCCTATCCTCTGCTGCCAACAGGAACAGCTCCTTGCTCTCCTCTAAGTGACAGCCCTTCAACTACTTAAACAGAGCAATCATGTTCCCCCTCAACCACCTCTTCTCCATATTGAACATTCCCAAGTCCCTCAGCCTTTCCTCATAGGGCTTGGTCTCCAGGCCCCTGATCATCCTCGTTGCTTTTCTCTGCTCCCGCTCCAATCTGTCCACATCCATGATTCATTGCTTTGATACAAGATGGAATCTCTCTGTACCTCTGGCTTCACAGGGAGCTCTGGGGAACATAGTTCTTGGCAGAAAGGGGTCTGTAAGTTGTGGGCAGAAAGAGGGTGGGGAATTACTCATATTACCATCATGAATATATGGGTTTTTTTGTTCACTGACATTAGTTTTGTTTGTTTGAGCCAATAAGCACTATTACACCATGACAGCATACCACTATCACACTGCCTACCTACTTTTTCTCCTTAGAAAGTAAATGGTGTAGTCCTGGATGCCACAAATCTTATACAAGCATTTTTATCTATTCATTCATTTATTCGTTCATTCATTTATTTCTATTTATATCCCACCCTCTCTGCAAGCAGGCTCATTCCTGGCTGGTTTGGATTCATCCAACAATATTATAAAGTGCTTCAAGGCTAGTATGGAGCAAGAAGAGAAACAAATTGAGAGAACTGTTCACTTTACTGAACAACTGACACTGGCAGTTTCACTGCTGAATTTTCTCTTCTCAGAAATGTTAAGGAGACCTCCTAGTGCAGCCAGGGCACACCTCCTCATAGGAATTATCTAATATAGTAGAATCTAATATAGTCGAATCTAATATAGTAGAAACAGCAGCAACTTGTAATAGTGTGACAACAGTGATACTAAAAATAACAGTGAACACTGCATCCCCCCAAATAATTTTGTGACATAAAAACATACATCAGCCTGAGAACATGGTGAAGTCCACACACCACATGGATTACATTTCTATATTCCACAAAAGCAAAATCCTGTGAAGGGAAAGGAACAGGAAAACAGCAGACTGATGACATCATCTGGAGCCCCCATTATTATGGTGTGTACAAATGGTGGTAATTGGACCACCTTTCACTAATGTTGACTCCCCCCCCCACACACACACAGAGCAGAAGGTAATAGGGTTGCCAACTCTGGATTGTGAGATTCTTGGAGATTTGGGGATGGAGCCTGGGGAGAGGGGAATTTGGGGAGGGGAACGACACACCTCAGTCAGATATAATGCCACAGAATGCATCCTGCAAAGCTGCCATTTTCTCCAGAGGAACTGATCTCTGTAATCTGAAGATCAGTTGTCATTCCAAGAAACTCCAGGCCCCACCTGGAGGCTTAACAACAAGCACACAGGGAACACCGCTAAGTTAGATAAACACAGAAAACACTGTGTTGAAATAATAAACACAATATTCACATGTACTTATAGCTAAATATATTTGCTTTTATACACAACACCAACTCTAGTGTATTGTAAACACTTCCAAACTACAACATCACATTTCAAACACTTTCAAACTAAGTTATATAACATGAAGAGTCCAACTGTCTTCTTCCTGATGGAGGATAAATACCAATGTACAGTTATTTGTACCGAACAATGCAGCAACCTATTGTACATATCCCAAGTGATGATCCCTCAGGTAAAGCTAGCAGGCAGCTTGTATTTCTCACTGTGATGATTCAGCTTAGCAAGCAAGCCTAGTAGATGTATTTTCCCATGAGGTGATTCAGCTAGTAAGCAGGCCTAGCAACACGCCTCCGGGCATAACCTGCGTGTTTCGAACAAATCTTCTTCAGGCATAATTTTTTCTGGAACCACAGCTCTTGAATTTACCCATGCATAAGTCAAACAATGTAAACATGGCTGTTCTGGTTATGCCCGGGAGGCGTGTTGCTAGGCCTGCTTGCTAGCTGAATCACTGAAAGAAAAGAATAACTGATCTACAATTGATTGGTTTAAAATAAAAGTTTCCCACAAACAACAAATACAATAAAAATAATAACATTAAAATCCAGCAGTAATGTCCACTAAAAGTACCTAGCTTGATATAAAAACAGTGGCATTAAAATGAAGCATAACAGCAGCAGGACTCAAACTCAACACAGAGGGAAGATGAGCCAATGATTTAAATGCTAAAATAACAGAGGTTTAGCTCTCTGCTTGGTTCTAAAAAGTAGACAAATTGAGACCAAGCAAAAAGCAAGGGCAGAGTTTTTCACAAGCAAAAACCTCTGTCTTTCTTGGCTATAACATGTAAGTCTACCCAGAAAAGCTTTCTCACACCCTAATTCAAGGAGCATGTCAAATAAATATTTTTAATTTAAGAACTGAGAGAATTTATGTCTATGACAGTGGGATCCCACCTTGTGACATTTGCATTTATGAAAATAAGAGAAGAGAAGAAGAAGAGATTGGATTTATACCCACCCTTCACTACCCAAAGGTGTCTCAGAGTGGCTTACAAACTCCTTTCCCTTCCCCTCCCCACAACAGACACCCTGTGAGGTAGGTGGGGCTGAGAGAGCTCTGACAGAAACTGCTCTTTTTCAAGAACAGCTCTTATCAGAACTACGGCTTGCCCAAGGTCATCCAGCCACGTGCAAGTGGAGGAGTGGGGAATCAAACCCAGTTCTCCCAGATTAGAGTCCATGCACTTAACCGCTACACCAAACTGGCAAAATAACAGTAAACAGATTTCAAAAGACAGTATTTGGAGCAATAATTAAGCATCTACAGGGGTCATTTCGTAGAAAAAGAGGTGCAGGAGCTCATTAGCATAACTCATTAGCATAACTTATTTGCATATGCCACACTCCCTGACATCATCGGAAGTGTGTCAGAAGGCAATACCCACCACTCAGGCTCCACCCTCAAAATCTCCAGGTATTTCCCAACTCAGATTCAAACCTGGGTCTCCCAAATCCTTGTCTGGAACACTAACCACTACACAACACTTCATGGGGCAGCGGCTGTTGAGCAGTAGCAAGTCATTAGCTGCCGTGGTGGCCCTGATCAGGGCAGAATAGCACGATATAAGTCTTGTACATAAATAATAAATAAAATGACTCTCTCCTTGGGCATTACAGTCATTACAGCTCTCTTTCCTCTACCTCCTAGGTGCAGGGGCGTGTGTCTGGAGCTGGAAGGGAGAGATCAGTAAAAACTGCCAACAACAGTCTACGTTGTTGAATCTAAATAAATAGATTAACTAGCAGTCACAAGTAGTCATGGCCACCTGTCTTATATCTTGCTGACCTACGCTCTCTGCTTCTCAAGCAGAAAATAGCAACATTTATGCTTTCAACAGGGGACAACCAAAGCTGTTATCACTAAACTCAACTCAGAAGGAACTATCAGAACTCCAGCGCCAGCCTCCTTTCCCTGAACTGGCTGGACAGCCTTGAATCCTCTGAGAGTGCAGCCCCCCCCCCTGCATGCAGCAGACTTACTCACAAGCAGCCCCACTGAGATGCAGTAGAGGGCATTGCGGATGGCAGCCAGGCTGGAGCTCTTGATAAAGAGGCCACTTCCCCACAGGGCCTCAATCCACGGTCCACCACAGGCAGTCATTGGGGTATGTGGGTGGGGGGTGAGAGTGGAATCCTGCCCAGGACTTCGTTGAGACTCCCATGGGGCTAGGGGGGAGGAGGGGGTGCTGCAACATGGAAATGGAGGAGGACCCCCCTCCCCTGGACTCGGGGCTGTGCCAGCTCGGAGGGGTCAGGGGGAAGGGCTGCGGGACAGGTGCTTTTGCCCCGTGGTCGGGGGGGATGGGACCAGGGAAAGGCACCATTGGACAGGAGGGGCAGCTGTGCCCTCCCTCCCTCTCCCTGTGAGTTGCCAACAACCACTAGGAGGCCTGAGTCATGGAATTGGGCAGGCGTGGCTTTTCCCAGCACGGAGGTCGGGACGAGCCTTGGCCAGAGGAGCAAGGCAGTCCCCCAGGTGGTTGGCCACCCTGCTGGGAACCCAGGAGGCCACCCCTCCTCCCCACTCCCTGCCACGACTGCAGGGCCGGGCGGGTCGCACCATTGCCGAAGCCCTCCCCCCCCAATTTGGCCTTGCGCTGGTGCACCCTGCTGCTCTCCCTCCACCATGGCAAACACCACCTGCGGTCTAACTCCAGGCCTGAGTGCAGCAGGCGAGCCGGGAGGCCTCTCCTCAGCACACGACGCCCCACATTTGCTCTGGGCCGGCCGGTGGGATGGTGCAGGAGGTGAGAAAGGTGCCTGCTGCTCTGGTCTCCCTCTGAGTGCAGCCTGGCCCAAGGAAGATGGAGGAGCCCTTGGAGCACAGGAGGCCAACCACCAGCAGCGGCCTTTCTTCTTGCAGCCACCGACGCAGCCTCTCAGGGCCAGTACTGCACCAACCCTGCCTAGCACTCACAGCAAGCTGTGGCAGGGAAGGCAAGAGCCAAAGGGGCTGCTGGAGCTAACGCTGCTCTCTTCCCGAGGGAAATCCGAGCGGCTCCACAAGGCACCGGGCTGCATGCGCGCCTGTCGAGCCCAGCCTTCCAACTGCTGCAAAGGCTCTGCGGCAAAGTGAGCTGTTGTGGGGGGGGGGATCCCTGTCGTTCCTGGCTTCTCCTCCCTCTGGCTGTGCTGCCCTTGTGCCTGCCTTCCTCACCAAGCCGCCCTTGCATGTCGGCAGAGGCCCTTCATAGCGGGGAATGCGGAGAAGCAGGAGGAGGAGAAGGGGAGAGCAGGCCCGGGCAAAAGGGCTCATTGTTGGCCTCATTGGGCCTTGGAAGAGTGAGCCCATGCTGCTCCGGGCTCTGCAGGTGGCCTCGCCAAGGGGCACTCCAGAGAGGCAGCTGTGCGCCCCAGCACAGCACAGCCCCAGGGGAGCCTCACCACCGCCATCCCCCTCCCCAAAACCTCTCCCCCAAGTGGCCATTTACATTTCTCTGGGGTGGCCACCTGCCTGCCTGCTTTGCCTGGCCTGGCCACGTGTCTCTCTCTCTGGCTGCTGGGACGGAGCACTGTGTGAGTCACTTGGGAGGGGACGGGGCGGGCCTGTTTACTGCCGAAGCATTGCTCCAGCCCGAAATGCAGCCTGAGCATATACAACAGCAGTCAACATGTAATGATTCAGGCCTATTGTACTTGAACAGACCAGCGTCTTGGACTGGTCTCAGTCTTTCTGACTTCTGTCTAGCCAGTTCCTTGAATATGCATCAGCTTGCAGCTCTGCTCTGGGATGGCCTCTGTTCTTTACAGGAGTTTCTGGTATCCCTAAATATTAATATATCTTTTTATAGAAAGGAGTGCTTCTGAGGTGAGAGTGCTTATACCTGCAGCTTCAAGTCCTTCAGGCCCTCAGGGAAAATTGTGCCTTTTTCCCCCCTTATAAGGTATACCCCAACTAGCTCTTCCTAGTGAAGTCAGGGTTACACTAACAGTCAAAAGTTAGTTCCTTTGAAATCTTTCTGAATGCACTCAGCTTTTAAACAAAGTTGTGTACAACATGGTTTTTCATATAACCCCATTATAAATCAATGAATTTCTTGAACCTTTCTGTTCTTTATTTTCATTTTTTAAGAAATCATAGAATATCATCTGTTTTTCTTCTGCACTGCTGTCAAGAGAACAGCTTTCACTAACTAGGTCTCATTTAATGCAGAAATTCTTTGATCTCGAAGAAGAAAGTGCTTGCTTTTTCAAGGAACAGAAAAATACTTCCCTTCTTAAAATCAATCGCAATAAATATGTAGTGACTGACAGAGCTGCTTATATTGGTAAGTAAAATAAAGTTCAATTTACATAGCTTCAAATCTAGAATAATAAGTAATTTACCCAAATTAAGAATTTAAGAACCCAAGGGTTAATTTATACAAATCACTGGTCCGTTATTAATATTTGCATATGAAAAGTTAGAAGTATGTGGTATAACCCAACCTTCATTGCCTGATACTATTTTTCAGGATGTGGTAACTTGTGATTTTAACTGCAAAATAGTATCTTCAAGACTAACAAACTTTATTGTAGCACATGATAGACAGAGGAACACCGCCTTAGACCAAAAACCCACCAACCAATACTCATATCTACATGCCTCCAGCTATCACCCAAAACATACAACTCAGTTGATTGTCTGCAGCCAAGCTTTGTGTTACAATCATCTCTGCTCCAGTGCTCTTGATCGGGACTCTCACTTAAGGGATTTACAACGGGCATTTTTGGGACAACAGTACCCACCAAATGAGGTGAGGAAACAAATTGACAGGGCCAGACTAGTACCCAGAAACATCCTACTCCAGGACAAACCAAAAAGAACCAACAACAGAACACCACTGTTCGTCACCTATAGTTCCCAGCTCAAACCAGTCCAATGTATCATCAGTGATCTACAGCCCATTCTAGGAAATGATGCCTCTATCTCACAAGCCCAAGGTGGAAGACCTCTCCTTGCCTACAGACAGCCCCCAAACCTCAAACGACTTCTCACTAACAACCATGAACCATCTAAGGGAATCACCAACACAGGAACCAAACCCTGCAACAGACCCAGATGCCAATTCTGCCCACATATCTACCCAGAAAATATGATTACAGGACCCAATGGCATCAACTACTGGCTCTTACAGCTGCTCATCCTCCAATGTGATATACGCTCTCATGTGCCAACAATGCCCCTCTGCTCTGTACATAGGACAAACCAGCCAACCTCTACACAAAAGAATAAATGGACACAAATCTGACATCAAAAATGGCAATACCCAGAAACCAGAGGGAGAACACTTCAATCTACCAGGACACTCCATCAAGGACTTAAAGGTCACCATAGTTCAACAGAAACATTCCAAAACCAAAATCCAACGAGAAGCTGCTGAATTAGAATGTATATGTAAATTTGACTCAGTCAGACTTGGATTGAAAAGAGACTTTGGATGGTTATCTCATTACCAGAAGTAACTGCCTTTCAGGTAGTCCATTCAGATTCTTCAAAAGAAGGAAGGGGTCACGTCCAGCCTGGATTGTGCATTCTACCTTTTTCATGACTTTTGCAACTGTTTTGCATTTACATGGCACTTTCTGCATCCTCTCCCCTCTCCCCTTACCTCCTATATATCTCTGATCAGTTTCTTTATACCCTCCATGCATCTGATGAAGAGAGCTGTGTTTCTCAAAAGCTTATGCTACAATAAAGTTTTTTAGTCTTAAAGGTGCTACTGGACATTTTACTATTTTGTGGTTTTAACATAATCCTTGTTCAATTTCAATGTTACCACATCCTGAAAATCAATAGGGGAAAAAGCGCTTCTCAGAGTATGATCTTTAACTCTTACTTTCAAGATAGTTTTAGGCACCTACAAGTCCCCAAGGAGATTCATTCCCATCTCATGGTTTACTAAAATTAGTTGTTGGATAATCTCAGATGTATTTATCTCTGAAGTGATAAACCTATCTCTGGGACTGTACCACTTAGCTGTAGCTGACATGACTTGAATTGTCTTCCATACCAAAAAAAC
Source organism: Gekko japonicus (assembly GCF_001447785.1). Lineage (NCBI taxonomy): Eukaryota > Metazoa > Chordata > Lepidosauria > Squamata > Gekkonidae > Gekko > Gekko japonicus. The sequence goes on from NW_015174853.1 coordinate 758,131, forward strand.
CCACCCTATTTATAAAAAACTAGATATCAGGGTTTCTCCTTTACATGCTTCTTTTCTATGTACAAAGGGTTTTCCCCCTAAGGAGAAGAATTCAGTCGTGAGGGCCACCTCACCCTGCAAACTGAGACAGTACATTCTAGATGCAGGTTTACAACTTTTTTGTGAACTTATTGTTAGGACCTAAGGCAAAAGGCCCTGCTGTCAGACTCCTTTAGCAAATTATATCAGAATCTTTGTACATGTGTAAAAATCCAAATCTTACCTCTCTTCTGTCATCCCTTGCTTTAGCCCCTCCCCTCTTGAACTCCTCTCAGTAAATCTGTAAAATTACAGAACCAGTCCCCTTCAGCAGCTCACTTGTCCTCCCCTTTCTTCCACTTCCTTTTTTCCCACTTGAAAATGCATGGCAAAACAAGGAAGCATTGAGAGGTTTTTTGTTGCTGCTTAACTGGAGGTTTGCGGTTCCCCATGAACTGAGCTGATTTACTCTAGTGCCCCTTTTCACCCTCGGTTTCTTGACCATAAAAGCTGAGGGATTTTTCTCTGTATTGAAAGTTGGTCTTAAATCTCACAACAGAAGAAGTGTAGTACTCCTTAAATTCAGGGCTCATTTCAAGCCGGAACGCACAGGGATGGCGTTCTGGGGGTGCATTTCAGTCCCCTCACCCGCTTTGAAAGCAGAAGGGGTTTTTAAAAACTTTTTTTAAACTTTTTTTTTGCTGGGCGGATGGGCAGCCAGAGCTTGCATGGTGGCCTAAGCCCCACCCACAGTTCCCAGCAGCCCTCATTCAAGCCAGGAGGAGTGGGAGGCAGCATGTGCTGCCTCTGCTCGCTGCCGCCGCCGCTGCCCCCAACCAGAAGAAGTGTAAGTTGGTGGGGGTGGAGGCTTGCTTCAGGTGGGGAGGGTGGGAGGCAAGGGTAGGTTGGGTGCTCCAATGAGGGGCTTGCTTTGGGTGGGGAGGGTGGGAGGCAAAGGCACCCAGGCCACGGGCGGCTTGGGCGTTCTGGTGCAGCAGGGTGGGGTTTGCTTTTGGGGTGGGGGCTGGAGAGGCTGGCAAGCTTTTAGGGTGGCAGGGAGTCTTTGTAGAGTAACCAGGCTGGCTCTCTCTGTCATCTCTGTGTGTGTGTGTCTGTCTCTCTCTGTGTGTCTCACTCTGTCCCTCTGTGTCTCTCTCTGCCCCTCTCTCTGTGTGTGCGTCTCTCTCTCTCTCTGTGTCCCTCTGTATGTGTGTGTGTCTCTCTGTGTGTCTCTGTGTGTGTGTGTGTCTCTCTCTGTGTGTGTGTCCCTGTCCCTCTGTTTGTGTCTCTCTCTGCCTCTCTGTGTGTGTGTGTGCTCCTCTGTGTCTCTCTCTGCCCCTCTGTTCCTCTGTATCTTTCTCTGCCCCCCCTCTCTCTGTGTCTCTCTCTGCCCCTCTGAGTGTGTGTGTGTGTGTCTTCCCCTCTGTGTGTATGTGTGTGTCTCTGTTTGGGTCTCTCTCTCAGCCCCTCTCTCTGTGTGTGTGTCTCTCTCTCTCTGTTTGTGTCTCTCTCTGCCCCTCTGTGTCTCTCCCTGCCCCTCTCTCTGTGTGTGTTCCCCTCTGTGTATGTCTCTCTCTGACCCTCTCTCTCTCTCTCTCTCTCTCTCTCTCTCTCTCTCTCTCTCTCTCTCTCTCTCTCTCTCTCTCTCTCTCTGTGTTCTCTCTTTATTTGTCTTTCTCAGCTCTCTCTCTGTTCTCTGTCTCTCTCTCTCTCTCTCTCTCTCTCTCTGTCTCTGTTCTGTCTCTCTCTCTCTCTCTCTGTCTCTGTCTCTCTCTCTAACTTTTGTGGTCTTAAAGGTGCCACTGGACTCAAACTTTGTTAGACAGACAGGCAGACAGTATTATTTTCTCCTTCTGCCTTCCCATGGTGTGAAATATTTGGACTTGATGGTAAAATGCAGACCTTTTTGTGTGGACTTTCTGTGTCTGGGGCCATGTGGTTGTTGTCTCTAGATGAGGCTGGATGAGGGCAATATGACATAAGGTTCCAGAGAGGTGCAAAGTGCACAGCCCCAAGGGTTTTGTCAGGCCTTTTTCTTATGCAACAATAAAATTCTTGGTGGAAAGTGTCATTAAGTCGCAGCTGGCCAATGGCGACCTCGTAGTGATTTTTAAGGCCTGAGGTGTTCATAGGTGGTTTGCCATTGCCTACCTCTGTGTCACAACCATGGGCTTCCTTGGTGGCCTCCTATCTAAGTACTAACCAGGGCTGGCCCTGCTTAGCTTCAGAGGGTCTGACAAGATCCGGCTAGCCTGGGCCATCCAGGCCAGGGCAACAATAGAATGCTGGCACTTTAAGTACCACTCAATTGGGATGATCACTGCATTTCAAAGGGGGTCAGGTTAACAATGTCTTCAGTGGGTCCTTTAAAAAGAATTTTGTCAAAGAGGTTCCAGAACTCTTCTGGCATGTTCCCCCAGAAAAAAAAGCCCTGGGAATTGTCTTGCTCACGGCAACAAGCAAAGCTTAGCTTGTATTCACTTGAAGAAAGCAACTTGGTTATGTATTTAATATTATTTAATGTTATTATATGTGTCATGTGTGTAACTCTGTTTTAGGCACACCTCTCTCTCTCAAGGGAGGATGTCAAGGGAGGATGTCTTTTCCAGATAGTAGATCTGCTAGCCCTGTGAAACATGGAGCATGCAGAATGTGTACCAGCTGCTGGAGTCTTTGCAAGTGACTGAAAGAAACTTGCATGAGATTGTGGCTTTTCTTCCATTAATAATTTTTTTTGCTGAGCATATAAAAAAGCTGCAATCTTGCATAAGTCCCATTCTCTAATGTCACACTGTTCATACAAGTAGACTATTTATTTGAACAGGTTTTTTGCAATAATTTATTTTTCATGTAACTGTACAGGTACATTGGTGTGATAAGAATGTAACTTCCTTTTCCAAAACAAACCAACCACACTCATATATAGCAAAGGTCACTGCTAATTTGCCCTTCTAAGAAAACTGGACTTTAAAAAGCTGAACCCAGAAGGCTTTGTATAGCAACTATCACAAAAATAAATAGCAATACTAACTTGATCGGTATTTTCATGCTCGTTGTAAGGTAGCTTCCAGTGATGTCAGGGGGTATGGCATATGCAAATAAGTTATGCTAATGAGCTCCGGCACCTCTTTTTCTACTAAATGACCCCTGTTTAAATTCCTTTACAATATGTACTTCCAATCCTGCCACTGATGATGATAATGGTAGAGACCTGCAGGAAGATAATTAGATATTTTAATCCAAAAGTGGGACTATAGCATACATGAGTCAGACTGAGCAAAGGAGAAGAACATGCAGGAGTTATCTGCTTTTAGTATCAATAGTCAAATGGAGAGTGTAAAGTAGTTCCACAGCCATTTTTACTGGGATGAAGAAAGATGGCAACATTTTTTTTTAAAGAAATCTGCTTTTTTCTGATGTTAACACTTTATTGCATGTGCCTTCATTTTTTATAGGTAACTTTGACTGGGTTGGGACCTATTTTAATCAGAATGCCGGAGCTGGTCTTGTTATCAACCAGGCGACAGACAATGGGAACAAAACCAGCATCATCAAGCAACTTAGAGCTGTGTTTGAAAGGGACTGGTATTCACATTATGCTAAAAGTTTACCACCAACAAAACATCAAAACTGTTTAAGATACAAGCATAACAATGCAGCAGCCAATAAGACTGCAATGAGTAATGAAAACTGAAGACTGTTTTACTGCTCAAATGGAGAAACAAAATGGGGCTGATACCCCACCTCTCCTTTCATATTTATGAATCATAGACTTTTTTTAAAAAGCAAAAGCAAAAAAAATTTATAGGAAAAGCACACTTATATAAAATGTTCTTTCAACTATATTCTCTATATTGAATTATTTACAAATGTTGGGTTTGTTACTGCAGACACTGAATGTCATTTCTGCTTTACTGCTGGTTTAAGGGTTTCAAGTTTAAATTTAAAAGCATGATCTGATTCTTCAATTTTAGGATTATTCCTAACTTTCTTTGTTGATTTGCATAAACCTTGAGTCAAGTCTGATAACTCAACAAAATTCTTAGATTGGCTGATACCTAGTGAAGGCAGATTTTAAACCAAAAGAAAATACACAGGTACAAACAATCCCTTTTTCATATAAATTATATATCCCCAGTGCATTATCTTCTGAACCATGTTTTGGTTTAAGAATATGATGTGAACATTTATCAATGTATTATTTAATTATATTAAAATGTTTATTTTTCTTGTTCTACTCCAACCATAATGCAAAGGGCATAACTTGTTCAACTTTAACTTTTCTGCCAATGAGGCATTTGTCTAATTAATTTTGATTTCTGAAAACATATTTTACTATGAATGTCTTGCTTTGTTGGCTGCAAGAAGATATTTTACCTGTATTTTTCTATTTTTTTTTACATTTATCAGCAATAGCTGATAGTCTCACTTTTTACATTTATCAGCAATAGCTTGTATATAATTTTGTCCTCTTTTAAAGGAACACATCTGCCAATCCGCTGGAAATGCTCATCATTATACAAACCTAAAATAGTAAAATTCTTTCAGGAGGCTTCATAATATTAACACTTTGTTTTTCTACTTGTGAGATTTTTTTTAAAAAATGAAAGGGGGCACAATTAAATTGAGGAGGCGATACCCATGCACAGAATGCCTACATCTGCTTCTGGGCACAGATACGCAGGCAGTGAGACAGAATAGGAGAATGGGAGATCTATGTGCTTCCAGTTTCCCCACCCAGCCCTCCTTCACATCTTACTTACATTCACAGCCTAAGGGAGGGCTAGATGGCGGATATGGGAGAGGTACACAAAGCTATACTATCCCTCTAGCATCCATCTTTGCTGCCTACACAGGTAGAAAGAGAAGGGGAAAGAACCACCTTGGGATGCTTTGTGCATCAGCACTACCCTTTTCACTGCACTGAAATGTCAGTCCTTTTCAAAGTTTTTAATAAGATAGTGAATCTAAATTAAACATATTTCAAAACTACAGTTATTTTGCCTGATTGGAGGAATACTAGATCAACAAAGAAGTTGATCCCGTAAAAGGTGACTCTACAGTGAGAAGTTCTGCTGCATAAAAACTCTACTTTTTACAATTCAATACTGTGCAAATTTACTTGGGAGAAGTCTCACTGATTTCAGTTCAACTTTCTTTGAGGAAACCATTCTTAGACTCATATTTCTACACCTCAAACCTTCTTTTTTATAGAATATTGCTTCTTTTGTTTAATAATTTCTATAATGACAATAAAGGGAATTCTGCATTTCTCCTTAAGTAACAGGTTTCTTTTGTAAAATTTGGTGCCACTGAAGATAACCATCTGTAAGTAAGAGACCTCTAAAACATCAAGAATCAATCTAAAAATTCCAGTTTATGCTGATAATTGAGAAGGGAGGAATCTAACTGGATGTGACCCTCTGATTTGAAAACCAGAGTACCTCTGCATAAAGAACCAATCTTTTCTGCCTCCTCCTCCTCCTTGCTGCAGCAGACAGCACTGTCCTAAATGCTGCTTCCTCAGGCTTGGAGAGGGGCTGTGGCTCAGTGGCAGATTATCTGCTTGGCATGTAGAAGGTCCCCGGTTCAATTCACGGCATCTCCAATTAAGAGGATTAAGTAGGAGGTGATGTGAAAGATCTCCGCCTGAGACCCTAGAGAGCTGCTGGCGATCTGAGTAGACAATATTGACTTTGATGGACCAAAGGTTGGATTCAGTGTAAGGCAGCTTCATGTGTTCAGAAGCTAAATGGAAGAGAGAGGATCACAGAAATAAGATCCTATAAATAGAACAAAAGTTACCATGAGCAGATTATTAATAATATTTTCTAGTACTATTTCCAATCATATATAATTTAATACTTACAATCTTATTACTCGCATCACAGCCATATATAAATAATAAGATACATATTATTCAATACCAACAGCAAACCAAATAAGTCCTTCAAATAATACTCCAAGACAGGGACCCCCACATAAATCCTTGAAAAATCTTGCAACTATAGAATTGTATAGCTTTGCGCTGCTCTATTGAGGAGACTCCCGAAGTCAGACTTTACCACTCTTCCAATGTGTAATAATCCACTCATGTATTTCAATTGGCAGTCCAAAGGGAATCTCCCATATAAGTACCCTTAGCAACAAGCACTCAGCACTCTCTTAGCAATGAGCAGTTGACTTGAATTGCTCATTTCACCCCCAGTTTCTTCACAGTTGGGACATCAAAGCAAGCATGATTTCCTGCCTTCAGTATCCAAGAACTCTTATTCAGGACTAAAATTTCCACGATGCTCTCAGCATCTGCTCCCATTCATTTCACTGAAACCCTATTAGGTCACCATAAGTCAGCTGTGACTTGACAGCACTTTCCACCACCCTTTTGCCTTACAAGGTATTACAGAATGATAGTATGACCTTGTTCAGAATGTTACTGATGTTGATACACTGCATAATCTGCCTTGAGACTCTGTGAGAAATGATGTAAATAAATACATTAGTTTTATCTGGCGCATGTTTGGGTAAGCCTAATGTGTCAAACATTTGCAGGTTTGCCATGCTTTAAATATATCCTCACTGTATGCTTCTGCTCACAGAAAAGTTACATCATAAATACAAGGACTGGGTGGCTTATATGGTATTATTTCTCCCAGTCAGTCTGCAATGAATGGGGTTTGCTAATTTCCATTCGTTTGTAAGCCACCCTGAGCCCTGCTTGTAGGTAAGGGTGGCCTAGTAAATCCAAATAAATAAATAGTAAATAGTTGTTAGCAATGCTGCAGTGGCACTGATAGGCACAAATTTAATTTGTTATAAAGCATTGTCTGGTGGTGGCAATTATAGCTATCTGCTGCGGTTTTGCAAGCATTTATACGGCCCATTGACTTCAAGGAATTCATTCAAGTGCATCTCTGCACATATTCCATTCACATTGTTGGACACCCAAGATGCACAAATAAATCTCATCTGCATGCAAAAGTCCCAGTACAGTACAGTACATGAAACTGTTTGACAAGCATTCTTTTTAAAAGGATGGGAAAGCAACTGCAGGAAAAGACTCCAAATGTGCTTCATAGTACCCACCTATATAACGTTACCGGATTGAGCCAGCATAGTTTAATATGGCAACTCCTCCAATGTAGTAAGGACTTTATTAATATATAGAAGGCTGACCAATCCATTGAGAAATTCAAAGATATCTGATTTCCAAGACAACCATGGAAATAACTAAGCAATCTTAGCTGGATGAAAAACTGATTGGAATCTAATTAGTGTTTTGTTTTCTGGGGTAGAAACGTCTGTACGGTATGACTTCAGACTATAGAAGCACTTTGGAAGCCAGAACTCCAAGGTAATGGTTTCAAAGTAGGATCCACTTCTAAACTTGCTATACTTTTTGAGACCTACTTGCAAAGTCAGCCTATACCAGTTTCTCTTCCCCAGTATAAAACACAGGAATGTCACCCTATTTAAAAGTGAACAATCTTTCATGTTTAGAATATATATAAGTAAACAGCCTAACTGAGCCACAGGCTGCATTTCATGGCCAGCTCACACATTATGCAGAAGCAAACCTAAATGTTCTCTCAAGCCTTCTGAGCCTCCTTTCTAACTGTGTAATTGCAGGATCAGTATTTTAAAAAGAAATTAAAAGTGTATAGAAACATACTGCGCCTTCAAATGCAAACTGTAATTTTACAGGCTGCCTATAGATATTCTAGCTTGTTTTTAAATCCTGGAATGTATCTGTACAATAGACTTCAAGAGAGAGCAATATTAGAGCTGCAAAGGTTGTCTAAATGAAATGGGCCATAGCAGTTTCATTTAGCTTGTTTCCGGAACAAATAATGTTTAAATGTTTCTGGAACAAAAAATGTTTAAATTTAGGCAGGGCCGTAATCTGCAAACAGCAGACCAACAGCCCTTGGGCTCTTGTTCTTCTGCCCAGGCATGAACATCTGCAAGAAGATGGAAAACAAGACCTTCTTCAGCTGGCAGTATTCTTCCCACGGCTCCCCTGTCCGGTGTTATATGAACCCCCTTCCTTATGCAAATCTTTGTATTGCAATTGATAAACAGGAGCATGGTTAAATGGTTTCTCAGTGTCGTTGTCGTCGTCGTCGTAGTCGTCATCATCATCATCATCATTACTATTATTATTCACTGCAGTCTACAATTTAGAGAATTTCCCACAACTGCTTAGGTAGTTTTTTCCATTATCAGTAGTGTTTCCATACCTCTAAGTAACCCTCTGTTTTTTCTTCTTCTTTTCCATGAAATGGAATACCTCACGTCCGTCCCGGTCGCACGAGCGGGATGATCTGCTGCCGAAGGGAGGCAAATTAGAGCCGGAGCAAAAAGAACCATGGGAGTGCGATCCGACATGCCCCCACGGCTCTGTGCTCCCTGCTCCAGCAGCTGATCTCACTCTTGTGCAGCAAACCGGCAGTAGCATGGTTGTGCGCATGCGTGGGACAGGGGACGGCGCTGGCCGCAACGGGCTACCAGCGCTTCCCCGACCAGACACCTTCCGTTGCTGCGCATCATCTGGAAGGTAGTGCTCTGTTGCTACTACCTTTTTGATGCGCGTTTGTGGGCTGAAGGGATGGATCAGGGACGGGTGCGCACTGCTTTCCAGATGTTGCGGTGTAATCGCGCCCGCTTGATGCGCCCCTGATCCATCCGTCTTGTGGAGCAAATCCTCCCATGTGACTGGGACCGTCTTTAGTTTTTCTTAGATTATGGCATGGTTCTTCATTGCAGTTACTCTGAAATTTGATTACAGTGCATGCTCATATTATGTATTTGAGATGTCTTGAATTATAGGAAATACATAGAGAATCAGGGTACTTCAGAAGGTGTTAGACTCTTCCAAAAATAAAAAAGATATCCATTCTTACCTTCCCTCTCCCACAGATTCCTCCTTTCTTACCACTGTCTTCTTGACCGTCATGAGGTTCTGTAGCAGAAAATCAAAATGTCTCCCTTCATTAAAAGATAATTTAATGATTATTGTCTCATCCCATCCTTGTGACTAAAAGACCTGCATAGTGCCTCAGTGGTCTGTGGACAGAAAATATATGGGGTTTTTAAATTATAAATAGAGAATAAAAACAAAGAGTTCAGAGTGCAGCTTCCCTATGTTACATGAACTGCAGTAAAAAAAAAAAGAGAGACATGTGAAGCTGCTTCTGCAGCTGTAGTTACAGACAGCCCAACTGAAGAGCAAACAGGACAGATGCATCCTTGTGAACAGCCAGATTGATTAATCATGGGGTTTTGCTGATGTATTTGGCCCCAAAATGTCACATCCAAATTCTCAAATCTGTCCCTCCCTGCTTCCAACTACTTCTGTGACACTGAGTGTGCTATCATATTGCCCTAAACAGCAGCTGCAGTGCAAAATCTTGGTTGGCTTTTGAAACCAGTATAAGCTGGGCCGGGTAACTGTAATCAGTCCTGCATTACCAGTTTATAGTATCAATTCATCTCCATTGTATACAGGTGCACTAGTGGTATATTCACCTGTAGAGAGAATAGCACAACAATCTGTGACATCAATCTAACACAATGGTCTACCCAGTTCTTTATATACAGAAGGTCAATAAATCTTAAGGAGCTAGAGGGTTCTTGGTAGCGGGGGTGAGGGGCTACGTAGTCTTTCATCATTCTGTTCTAAGAGATAACACATTCCAGGTATAGATTGAGGTGGGAAGCCATGTTGGTCTGACTGAAGCAGCAGAACAAAGTTTTGAGTCCAGTGGCACCTTTCACTGTATCTGAGGAAGTGTGCATGCACACGAAAGCTTATACCTTGAATAAAACTTTGTTGGTCTTGAAGCTGCCACTGGTCTCAAACATTACAATTATGTCACTAGCTCTGTTTTTCAAATACCTCTTTCAATCTCTGAACCTATGCATTTCTGCTTCTGTAGTACAGATTTCTAATGTGTGCCTTTTGCTGCATTCAGCAGTTCTGCTAGTTGTTGATTCTGCTTTGGCCTCCATTTTTATGCACCTCTATCTTCAAATATACCTCTGTGCATGAAAAAGGGTATTACAGTGCAATCCTTAAAAAGGTATAACTCTGCTTAAGATAGAAATGTTAGTCTATGAACTTCCTCAAAGAACATTCATAGTGTGGAGCCTTTTTTGAACCCTAAGCAAACTAAACACTAGGCCTCCTCCTCCAGCTGATCTCTACAGGGGACTTGTTGCTCAGATATTTGTGCCTTTTTCTCTATTGCTCTCTTCTTAAGAAGCTTCTTTGCTTCTATTTCATGTGAGATTTTATTTCTAATCTTCCTAACTTTAAAACTGTAGAGGAGACTGGTTTCTTGAGTGTGCATCAGATATCATGAATTTTTTAAAAATCCCTAATTCTTCACAAAATATTTTTTTAACTTTCATTAAAGGAGTCTAGAAAAGAATTTACTTTCTCTTACTGTAGCATTTGTTTTTGTTTTGCTGTAGAGTAATACTGCCTTTGGAACTCCCATCTTATAAGTTGCATCACATCTTTAAATTATTTTGTAACTACTTGGAAGTAATTCAGATCTATCTGGGCTTAGCTCCAACAAAAGATTTCTGTGGATGGAAGAGGTAGCGTTGCCGCCGCCACCCCAGTTTCCCAGGGGTCCCCCGTTTTTTGGGGGGAAGCCCCACCCCCAACACCCACAGCCACCCATCTCTCTCCCTTTAAGTGTGTGGAACCCGTGTTTCCTCCCAAGCCTGATCTCCGCAAGCTTGCAGGGAAATGCCAGCTTTGTGCTCTTAAAAGGGAAATGCGGCTGCTCTTAAAGGGGAAACGCCGGCTCCTGCATTTAAAAGGGAAACGCTGGCTCCTTTAAGTGCAGGGAACTGCCATTTCTGGAGATCTGGCGTACAGGCGGGTGGGGGGGTGGCAGACGTCCCCAATATGATGTCATCACATCGGGGATGCCCCGCCCCCTCCAGGAACGCCCCCAAAGTCCCCCACTGGGGGTGGAAGATGGCGACCCTAGGAAGAGGGATTATTTGTGACCATTTCCGCCTCACACTACAGACCTCCAGCTTCAGCCTCATGCTATTCTTGGGTCTCCTGTTTCCCAGGAGTGGCATTTGGGGGGCCATTTTGGGCTGCACTTGGAGGGGGGAAGGGGAGGAAGTTGCATGGAAATCCGTTCCATCTGTGGAAGTTACCTATAGATCCAAACATTTCACCTTTCTTGTTTTGTATCTGCTCTTTGAATTTAGACTAAATCTTCCTTTTTTTGCTGAGCATGTACTAATTGGCATCTCAAAATATATTTATAATTACCACATTGCATTGAAAATTATTCAGGTATAAAGTAGATTCAGCTGAGAAGATATTGCAAGCATACACAGGAGATTCCAAATGTTTCTGCAGGGAAGTAGGAAATAACCAGTAGCCAGTAATTGCTTTATTACTTTTCTCCTGCAGCCATATCTGGAGCATTTCCTGCAAATTGGAAGCTAAGGGCTTCTCAGGCAACTCTTCATTTTAAACAAACTGAAACTCACTTGGTACCTTCATAGTCGATCATATTGCTAATCACATAATATTGGACTGTTTGCCATGAGTTCTTTCAAGCTAAGGGCAGTAATACCCATTTTAATTCATAAAGGACAAATGTTAATAGAATTTTTAGTCTAAACTTTATATATTGATGTTAACAATGGTACGCTTCCCCCCCCCCTTTCTTGTCTATTCATCATTACAGATTTCATGTTTTATAAAGGCCACTTTACTGAATTTTCTAACAATCTCAACCCAAATTATTTTATAGAAACCTGATGACATGACCCTTAAGGCCTAAACCATTTTTAATGGGCACTGCAAAGTGGGATTTTTGTAATGTCACTCATTGTGCCCTGTTATCCCTATTCCTTTTCCTTCTGGCATGACACATACAATAATGTGCACACCAACTGACACAAAGAAAGTAATATCTGTGGGATATATATATAGCTAAAATGCTTTAGTAGCTACCACAAGAGAGAGTCTGGTAGATATGTGCACTGTTTTGACAAACAAAGAACAATTAATCATTTTCTTAATTTTTTTACATGTAAAAAGTCAATGCCAAGGCAAGTCGTTCAAAATGTGTTTATATGGCTTGTTATATGCTCATAATGAGGTTATTAATGTAGTCACTGTATGATGTCATCCACATGGAGTTAAGGTGTTTGAAAACATCCAATGAATGACAGAGTTTAATACCATCATGATTTTGGCAGAAAATTCTTATCTGCTTCATTTTTTAAAAAATCTCTCAGAAATTGCTACACATTTTCTAGACCAAAAGTACTGAATAAAATTATCAAATGTATTACTGTACCCCTGTTCTGATGAAGAAAGCCAGAAATTCCTTCCCAAATACTGTAAAGCCTATTTTTATATAGTAACTTATGTTATATGATTGCTTAGCTTGTCTAGTCATGTCTGAAGAGGAGCAGTATGGGGCAATGATTTTTAAACTTGAAGGACTTTTTTTTGGCCATAATTATTGTCTGAGAATAGCAGGCAACATTGATTAAATTTTCATAGCTGTAACATTTTATACCATGCTAATGTATATTGCTTTTACCTATTCTTTGGATGTTAGTGAACAAAAAGTCTAAACTCTCTTTGTAAACTGCATGGCTAGCTTATGCAGTAACTAGATACAATGAGGGTACAGTGTTGTTCTCTAAAGCTTGGTTTGGACATATAACTGGAACATGGGTCATGGACTAAGATTGGGCTGCTGAATATGCCCTTATCCTCAAAGCATGTTTTGGAACATACCTAGTTTTGGTTTAGCCTGGAGTTATCAACAGTCTTATTGAACCCTCTGAGAACAGGTGTGGGGGAGTGGAACATCACAAGAAGGGATAAGACATGCATCATTATTTGGTCTGTTCTCAATCATGGTTCCTTATACATCCAATCCAAACCTAAGAACACAATCACTGTGCTTTAAAAAAAATATTCACTTGAGGCAAGCCTTACATGGTATCCAAGCAGGAGTGTCTTGCAGTTTTCATTCCCGCCCTTAGCTATCCTTCAGGGACATCTAAAAACACACAGGTCTGTTGCTTAGGTCTGTTGTATTAGGTCTATTGTATAGATCCATTTTCTAGTGTCTACATGAAACTTAAAATTTGCCACTGCAAGGGAGCTGCTGCAAGATATTTTGAATTACCCAGTTTATATTTGAGCAATGCTCTGGGACTTCTAAAAAAAACACCCTGTAAACACAGGGGAATTGCTGCATGCTGATGTAACTCATTAGTTTTCTTATATAATAACCATATATGAATGCCTATGCACTGTAAATGCTTTAATACCAGAATACTAAATATTTTGTACCTTTTTTGGGTCAGGATGATGCTATACTTATTGCATGATTTCATCATTGTTCTGCTGTTGTGTCAGCATAAAATGCAACCAAGGTACATGAGGTATTGATAACATGCTAATTAAAATAGTTAACTTCAATCTGCTATTAAATGTGGCAGGAAATGAACTTCTTACAGACAATGGGTTTGGTGTGGTTCAGAGCAATACATGAGTCAGTGATCTCTGTGTTTGTGACATCAATTTATATTAACAGGACTAGAGGCCTTATCAGAACCTGAAGAAACTTGCACAGTTCAATAGGGCTGCATGAGAAATGAGCATGTGCAGAATTACAGGGGTTAACTACAAGAATGGGGGTCCACTGAATAATCAACTCAAAATACAATGCAATGCTGTATATATCAGGAAAGAGGGTCTTACTCCACTGTGTAGGGTTGTCAACCTCCAGGTGAGGGCTGGAGATCACCTGGAATTGCAAGTGATCCCCAAACAACAGAGATCCCCTTGGAGAAAATGGCTGCTTTGGAGGGTGGGCTTTATGGCATTAGGCCCCACTTCCCCAAACCCCACCATCCCCAGCCTCTACCCCCCAAATTTCCACACTCTGGGTTGGCAACCCTAAATCATGTGATCATGTCCGATAGAAAAGCTAAATTGTACAAGCAATTGCCACATACAGCAAACAGGAACTGTCTTTGCCTGATATAAACCACTGTACAGATAGTGTGAGGAAGGTAGAGCACTATTTAGCAGAAAGAAGTCTCATCAGGGATCTGCTGAAGTGATTTTATTTCATTTATAATGAAAAATAACCAATCCAAAAGCAAGGGATATTCTATTTGATAGACCTCTTTAAATATGTGAGGCATTTAAAGAAAACATTTACAAGGATCCAAAAGGCTGTGCAGGTTGTTGCACAGGGCTTATGCTTGGGGGAGGGATCTTTGATTCCCATTCAATATCAACAGTTGCTTTTGAGACTCCCTTCAGTTTCGAAAGCAGACCATTACCAGGCAGCTTGGGGCTGCTATTGAAATTGTTTAAACCCCTGACTCTTGGACTCACAGTACTTTTACACTGTTGACCTTGACCACTCTGTTTCTCCTCCTTAACACACTTATACTGACCAGGTGAGAGAAGCCTGTGGGCACAAGCAGGTTTGTAGTGTGTGTGTGAGGGGTCCTTATCTAGCACTTGGGATGCATTACACAGGGCTTGTAACATGGCAAACACATCATACAACCAATGAATTGTGCAGATATAATCACAGCAAGGGAAACAGAAATGGGTAGTGGCTTACTCTCTCCTCACGCCGAAGGCTGTGGTCACACAAACTAAATAATCCACTTTCAGTCCATTTTCAGTGCACTTTCTAACTGGATTTTACCATGTGAACGGGCAAAATCCAGTTGGAAAGTGCACTGAAAGTGGGTTGAAAGTGGGTTATTTAGTGTTTGTGACCACAGCCTAAAAGGTAGCTAGTGCTAGCGTAACAAAGGGCACAGATCGTCTCATAGAACTCCTGGCTCCCTGGATCTGGGCCATAAGGCAGAATCCTAATTCCACTAAACTTATAGTGAATTAGCTGTGAATTGGGCCCATTGTTTACAGTGTTACTAAATGTAACCAAAGATGAATATACTTGACTACTTCTATAAACATGAACAGGATGCCAAAAACAATAGAAAGGATTGACTGATACAGAAATGCCTTTGTGCTGTATCAGTAGATTTTCTGTCTGAAAAACCATTCACTGACTGAGGTGACCATGAAATTGGTGTGGGATTTTGCAAGGAAGTGGTGGTGGAAAATATATTTATACTGCTGCAAATTAAGTTACCAATGATATAACACAATGTTTTGATTTAGTGTATTGTTTTAAAGCTTTGTAAATATTAATTTTAATACCAAAGTATCATCACCAAATTATCCTGATGCTGCGCAGAATGTATTTTACTCAGCCAATTGTTTGGGCCTCTGTTTTATTTTTAAATGCAAGTTTTCATGCCAATCACAATAATTTTCTTTTTACTTAACAGAAATAAAAGAATCATGTTTCAGTACATTCTGATGCCTTTTCATTTCAGTGCAAAACTCTTGTGCTCCTACGTCCAGTCCTAAGATATAGTGTTTTAAAAGCAGCAGCATGGTTACTTGACAGGGTCTTATCAGGGTGTGATAATGAAGGAAGAGTTGTTTTCTTGCACTGCAAAAATGATGGGTGGTGGAAAGCCCACCAGCAAGCTATTTGCAGTTATCTCTGTCCACTCCTACCACTCTGAAATATTAGTTGTACAGTTCTGGATTATACCTTGTGCAATCATTTGCACTTATTTCCACTTACCTCTGCATATAGACATACATTCCCTGGCCCTGGTGTTCAAACTGAAAATTTCTGAACTTCTCCCTGCTTCACTAGAACGATCTCAAAGCCAGTTCACATCATCAGTTGCTATAATTTTTTTTAATGGAAGAAATCACTGAAGCCCACATAACTGATAGCCTAAACTTCAGTATTCCATTCAGGTGGTGCCAACTGCCCTGAAAGTGCTAATCATATTACTATTTACATTGTTATATATTCCAGGTAAATGTTTCCTTGCTTGTCTCTCTTCGGCAACTTTTATTCAGTGCCAGGTGCATTGCCAGGTGCAACTCCAAGGGACTTAATTCACTCCATTCTCCACACTTACTGTTCCACTCCTTCTCTCTTACTCCACTCACCACAGACTCCTCTGGACCACCGCCTGTAGGGCCTCTGAACATCTGGACACACCACCTCAGCTGGATCCTGAACCCTCTCTGGAATCCCCATCCCTTTTCCATCCCTAGGTGAAAGCCATTTCCACTAACAGTAGCAGCTGTGGCCAGCCAGCCTCTCCCAATGGCATTAGTCCCTGGCTACAACCAGCCCACAAGCTTTCTCCAGTGTGCTGGTTCTTCAGCCTGGGCTTGCAGGTAGGCATCAGCCTCTTCCCCAGTTAGGTCACTCCCTCCTTCCAGTTCTTCCATGCTGCCACCTGGTCAGGAGGGCATGAGCCATGACCCTTCCCCACCACCAGTAGGCTTCACACTCTTAAGGAAAGAGCCATTTTATAAAGGAAATCCATTCTCCTTTTGATAGGACAACTTTCTCCTGAAGTTACAACTAATTGCTTGAAAATATGATTTTGTCTGGCCCTGATTAATCAATAAGGACCAAGGCCATCAAGACATAGAGGCTCCCCCCACCCCAGATAAAAAAATTGAACCAAATATGATTGGTTCACAGCTGTTGCTAGAGAAGAAAAGCAAAGAGTAGAAACCCAAGTCATATCCAAGGAATAAAACAAAGGATATTAGGACAAAGGAACTTCACTATCATCGAAGGCTCCACAAGTGTTATAAATACCTCCCAAACCCCTCTCCTATGCCAGCAGAGGAGGCTTCTGAAAGGCTTATTATCAACCGTCGCTTGAATCTTTGTAGGCTGAATCAGTAAACTTAATTAGTCCAGCAGCACAGAGTCTATATCCATATGGATTGATAACCATCACCTCTCTTCACTGTTAACAACGGTTGGGTACTCCATGAAAAGCACCAAATTGACCACCATAGGTGAAGGATTGCAAAGAAACACAGTGAGCCAATAATCGAGAAGGTAATAAAAACCAGAAGTTTCACAACAGCCTCTTTCCTCACTCTGCTCTCCATTCAGATCCCAGCTATGTCAAGTTAGACACTGGCCGTGGCAGTCATGGGTCCTGGTCACATGGAAGGTTTTGGCCCGGGAGAGGGACAGATTGGGGGTGCAGCAAACGGGCGCGATCTCACCGCAACATCTGGGAAGCGGCGCGCACCCGTCCCCGATCCGGCCCTTCAGACCAAAAATGTGCATACAAAAAGAACCTGTTAAAGAGCAGGACTTACTGGAAGCGCCGCAGCAAGCACGGCTGTCGGATCGCCACCGCGCCTGTCTGCAGGAGCAATTGAGGCTCCCAGCCGAACTACGCATGCGCACACATGCACAGCCGGCTGCCTCGAGCTCCCGTCCATGGCTTTCCCCCCGGCATCTGATCGTGCTGGGGAGCAACTGCGCGGCGGCTCAGGGGATCTGTGTGATCCCGCTGCTGCGTGTCTCTTTTGGTGCGGCTTTCAAAAGCCGCACTTTGCCCACATCCTTTTCCCCCCGTGTGGCAGGGGCCCAATGGTTAATCTTCCCATTCCATTGGGCAGAATGGAGTACTTGGATGGCAGAATATTCAGGTGACTGCTTCATCTGCCAGTGTGGTATACCAGTTAGAATTTTAGGCTATGCTTGGGAAGATATCCTCCTGTGACCTTGGGCCAGGCATTCTCTCTCAGCCTCATCTTGCTCACAAAGTTGTTGAGAAGGGGAGAACCATCTGTACTGCTGAGAGGCAAAGGTTCTTTTTCCAATAAGGGATCTGGAGGCAATAAACATGCAAGTGCTGAAAGAACAGACAAGTTTTATTGAAATCTCTCTAATAAGTCACTGAAAAGAAATCAACATCATAAAACAGAGAATATTTGCTTAGGCCTCCTTCTGTGGGTGAGAAACTCCAAAAAGTGACGGCGAGCAGACCCCTCGAACTGGTCGGCTTGCACAGTGCTGCACAGCAGTTAAGCCTGCTCTGAGGTTTGCTCCTGAGGCAGTTTCCAGAGGTTATATAGTGTTCAGGAATACATGATATTCACTTGCATGCATGTTAGTGTGTTTTCCCATAACTGACCTTGGAGGGGACTAATACATCTTGAGGCCATCTGGTAAATGCTGTGGTGTGGCAAGTTTCCTATATACATCCTACATTCTATTATCAAGTGCATCATTGTGAATATGAAAACAACCCACTCCCAAAGTGCAATAACAAGAGAGAAATGAAT
The DNA here is from genome assembly GCF_001447785.1 of Gekko japonicus. Taxonomy (NCBI): domain Eukaryota; kingdom Metazoa; phylum Chordata; class Lepidosauria; order Squamata; family Gekkonidae; genus Gekko; species Gekko japonicus. The sequence goes on from NW_015174853.1 coordinate 776,381, forward strand.
ATTAAGAGAGAAAAGCATATCGAAGGAGGAAAAATGCCTGTAACATCTTCAGGTGTGGCCCACAGAGCATCTTAGGCACAAACAGAGAAACTGTATTTCACCACTAACTCCTCAGATTACCATAGTCTTTCATAAGTGCCACTACACCATCTGCATTGCCTTGAACTTCTTGGAAGGGAGACTGAATAAAAATGTAATAGGTACAGGGGTCATTTGGGGGGGGATGCGGGGGGGAACGCCATCCCCCCGGGGGAGGTGCGGGAGGGTGGGGCCTGGAGCTCCCTGCTGGTGCCCGCTGGAGGTCGCCGCCGGCTGTGGGGAGGACACACTTCCGGTGATGTCAGGGGGTGTGGCATATGCTAATGAGTTATGCTAATGAGTCCCCCTAGCTCTTTTTCTACGAAATTACCCCTGAATAGGTAGATGACCACAACTACAGTTTTATATACTGACCTAGTGAAAACAAACTGCTAATAAGTGAAATAAATATGTGTAAGCTTTGCACATACATGTCTATACCCAGGTTTCATGTTTTTGCCTACATGGAAGGCTCTCTTTGCTATTAACACAGTGGCATGCCTTGTATTATTCTTCAACCCATCTTAAGAACGTCTTTTCCTGTAACACTTTGCTCTGTCAGCAACTGCAAAGATAAGAGATTCACCACTACTCTACATAATTAGATTACAGGTCCATAAAATGCCAAGAGTTTTTCCCCCCTTCATTAGAAAATACAGTAGGTGAGCTACACAGACTGCCATAAAAGCAACAGAAGCTACTCAGCTGCTCTGAATTCCAATATCTGTTACTCTTGGCATTCACTTGCAGAAAGTAAGTGTTAAACAACAGCTGTAGAACTTAATGAGCTTTATGCATTTAAAGAAAAAAAAAACCCAAGTGCTCATTAGCTGTTATTTCAGTCTTTCACAGATCAATGTGGAAGACCTGAGCTGGCAGCAAATGGTGTTCACAGCCAAGTGCTGCTCATATCCCATGCTGCTGGAATCATCTGCAAAGTGTTACACACCTTAAGTACTCAGGTATGCAGTGAAGACAACCAGGCCTATTTGTATTTCAGTAGCATTGCCATTTATGGAGCTGATAGCAACGATGTGTGAAGCCTGCATATAAATCAGGAGATATCAACTCCTGTCAAGTATCTCATGATGGTTTTAGCAATCTGCTTACATGGAGGGCACACACCAGAGACAGCTGAAAGTGTCAATGTGACTGAAACAGGTGGATTGCATAACATTAAGTACAGATTGCACTCAGCAAGGGAGAACATGGCCAGAAGCAGGCGTCTGTGTACAGGCTTCCATTGCTGGACAAGAAGTCGTATGTACAACTAATTGATGTGCATACAAGTTCCTCCCCTGATCCAACTGAGTGATATAGATAACTAGTTGGGGAGGATGAATAGACTCCACAGAGTTCCCCTGGCCTCCCCATTTTCCAAAACAGTTTACTGGTGCTATTAGTCATTATCTGACTTGAAAGATGCACACAGAAGCAGAGAATAAATGAATTGTATGGACTTGCAAGATGGCTACAAATATAACCTACAAAGGAGATAATGGATTAGCTACAAACAACTTTGGATTTATTTACATTTTCTTTTGGTCACTTTTTGACTAAAAACTGTTCTCAAAGTAATTTACAAAAAAGAAGAATGCATTACCATTATCAGAGTTTAACAGCCTCAGAGGAACAGACGGTTGTGAAACAGTCCACAAGGCCACATCTTCCTGGCTTCTCAAGAGGAATGGTTGACGGTTCAAGGAGCAGCCTATTTGCATTATACTGAGCCTCCAGATAAGACAGAGGTGTTGGTGGTGGGCTAGAAATAGGGATAGGCACAAACCAGGAAAATGCCCTGTTCATGAACAATAAACCGCCACAAACTTTTAGCCCCCAAATGAACTGGTTCAGTTCATGAGGTTTGTGACATGGTAGAACACACACACCCAGCATGCGAGGAGCACCACACTCATAGGAGATCTCCAGCTGACTCTCCTCTACTTGCCCTCCAATTTTCATAATGATTGGATTTAAGAATTCCAAGTTACAGCCCCAAAAGAAGGTGCCCCCATCCTCCATTGTTTCCAATGGAGGAAAAAACAGCAAAAAAAGCAGGGGCAATTAAAGCCCAACAGAGCAGAATCCAATTCCCAGAGAATCTCTGCAGTAGAAACTGAAGTGGGTGACATTTTTGCTAGCCCAGCAGAACCAATGCAATGTGCCCAGTAGAACTAGTGGCACTGTGGCAGTGCAAACCCAACAGGACTAAAGTCAAGCCAGAAAATCTCTGCAGTAGAAACTGAACATGGTGGTGAGCATTTCTGCAAGCACAGCAGAACCAGTGCAATGTACTGAATGGCCAGCAGTACCAGTGTGATCAAAGAGTGCCCATCAGAATCCAGTGCCATTGTGGCAATGTCAGCTCAACAGGACTGATGTCTACCACAGACTCACACACCAAGCCGGGGTGGGGGGGGGGCTGCAAGCTCAGCAGAACCAGTGCAATGTTCCAATGCTGCCATAGCAATGCAAGTAAAAGAGGACTAATGCCAAGCCAGAGAATCCCTGCAGTATGAGGGGAGGCATTTTTTCAACCCCAGCACAACCAGTTACAATGTGCAGAATGTCCAGCAAAACCCAGTGCCACTGGCATCACAAACTGCTCTCAAAGCACAGAGTCACAATAAATTCAACCAAGAGAGAGGGTTGCAAGCTCTGTGCAAGAAAGTGGGAAGGGAACACAAAGGAAGACCTGCAGGGGGGCGGACCCTCTTGAAACTGACAAGACTAGTTTGAAACTGACAAGAGTGTTTCCAAGGCTGGAGAATTCCACCCCCACCCTTGCTTTGAAGTTTGGTAAACATGTTGTTTGAGCAGAGAAAGTCTGACTGCGAATGTATCCATTCATGAACCACTACGAACCTCCATGAACTGCTTGAAAGTTCATGGAAATTTGTGCTGGTTGACTTGCCATAAACTTCAGTTTGCAAACCACAAACCAGCCAACATTCATCACGAACTTTAGTTCATGAGCCAGTTTGTGCCTATCCCTCCCTAAAAACCAAATACAAAGCTTTTTAAAAAATAAAACTTGACATGGGATAGAGCTTAGTCAAGTCATGGAGTTTGGGAACTCTCCTCTTGTTCTTCTGTAATTTCCAGTTACAGATAAAATGTAAGACTTTCAGCATATTTTTCTGAGTACATAGAAGAGCTTGTCTGTTTGGGTGCAATTTCTTCTATGAGCCTATAAGTGAAAAACCTAATGCAATGTTCCACCTATTCATCACCAAGGAAAGGCCCACGTATTCTATTTTCACTCAGTCAATAGCCTTGTCTGCAAAGCTACAATTACTGCTGAGAAGGTTTTGTTATGTTAATCTGCTTATTTGCTACATTCGCTGAAAAGTGCATGGTGAAGGGTATTTCATAGCTTCTAACCTCTTTTATATATATGTTTACCAGTCTGACTAATAAATGGAATGTTGACAAAAGCTTGCATACTGTGGCCCCATTAGTACAGGCTGAGCGACACTGTAGTTGGATAACAGACTAATGCTACAATAAAGAGAGAAGAGCCTTGACTTAGACAGTTAATGAAGAGAAGCACAAATCCACAGGGAATGATTGTATCACTTATGGTCAGATCCTGCAGATGTGTCTGTAAGTAGAATGATTTACATCTTCCTCATCTCGAAGAGAGACTCTGAAGCACAAAGAGACACATCCTGAACAGAGCCAAGCAAACCACTGTATACGGAAATTACCTGACAGTGAACAGAGTTGAAAAATTTATCTTCAACAGAAAACATTTTCCATGTTGTCTGTGGTCTTTCTACCCAAGCAATTTGTGCTCAATCATTTTTCTTGCATTGCCTATAATCACGGCTGTCTCTCTTTCCAAATTAGAGTGAAATGAATATTTGCAAAAAGTTAATATAAGGGCTAGCACTCTAACCACTACACCACTCAGTCTACGATCACATGAGGATCAGTGCATACTAGTTTCCCTAATCCATGTCAAGTCATTGCTGATTGTGTAAAAGGTGGGACATACAAGTTAAAAACAATAGGTCTCTGTGCCAACACCCAGCTGTATAGGGGCCCCATTCACTCAGTTCCTCCCCACCTGCTGAGATTCAAGCCCCTGAATGGAGCATTTAGCTCACTCATAGAGGGAGGGAGGAGCAGGAGGGTCGCCCACTCTTCCACCACATGGGTCACTGTCGCTGACAGTAATGTATGAAACAGGCAGAGTCAAACTCAATGGGTTTAACTGCAGTTAACCCTGTTTTGTGCTGTTCCATTGTCCGTGCAGACCAATACACAAAGGAACTCAGTCAGTAATAAGAGGGAAATGATCGAAGTTCATTGGAAAGTCTTGCATTGCAGGCCTATCTTATGTTTTTCCAGCTCAAGTAAAATATCACTTAGATGGACAACTCCACTCTCTTAAATGCCTGTCATAAATATATGCAACAAGGGCTTTAGCTGCCGCCGCCGCTGCCATGGACACGAGCCGCGTGCAGCCTATCAAGCTGGCCCGCGTGACCAAAGTGCTCGGCCGGACCGGCTCGCAAGGCCAGTGCACACAGGTACGAGTGGAATTCATGGATGACACCAGCCGCTCCATCATCCACAATGTGAAGGGCCCAGTCCGGGAAGGAGATGTGCTGACGCTGCTGGAATCGGAGCGGGAGGCTTGCCGCTTACGCTGATCCGTCCCCACTTGCCAGTGCCCTTCACCCCCTGTGACATCAGAATTCTTGAGTGTGGCCTGTTGTGTCTTCTGGCTGAGGACCGCTGAGACCCTGGATAAGACTCAATAAATAAATAAATAAATATCTGCAACAAGGAAATGAATATACATAGTTTGTCTCTCTCCAACGTCAAAGAAACACCTCAAACAGCATGAGATAGATCAGCCCAGAGTCACCCAGGGAGTTTCATGTCACAGAGTGCAGATTTGAACCCGAGTCTCCCAAATCCTAACAGACACTCTGAACACTACACCATACTGGCTGTCCTCTTGCCTCCAGGAGAAAAGCTTAGGTGCTTTACAGTCTATATTGGCAATGAAGTGTCTTGTTTTTCCATTCACAGACACAGAAATCTGCAGGATCATTTAATAAAAATAGCCATCTTGGTAGGCTGATTATTTTTATTTATTTATTTATTTATTCATTAGATTTGTATCCCGCCCTCCCCGGAGGCTCAGGGCGGCTAACAAGGGCATAAAACGCCTGATAAAAACAATAAGAACAGTACAAAAATACAGTACAATATACAACACGGGCAGGAAAATGCGGGGGGGAAGCATGGCTGTTTGCCCCGGGGCAAAATAACGTGTGGTTGCACGAGCAGACGTCCCGTGGAGGTCCCGTGGAGGTCCCATGGTTAGGGGGGAGGTGCCGATCACAGGACAATCCTGTGGTACTGCAAAGAAGCGGGGCCGCAGGGCAAACGGGGTTGTGGGGTTTTTTAAAAACTAAAGTGTGTGCATGCTCCGTTGGGTGCTTGTGCGCATCTGTGGAGACTTGGGGGGAAAAAACCTTTTTGCGAGGGGACATGGGCGGGCACCGGAACTACCACCGGAAACGCGATCAGACGCCCGCCCATGCCCTGCGGTTTCCGGAAACTAGTACCTCGGAGGTACTAGTTTTTTACCCCGCATCTTCAGAGTGAAGCCTCGGGTGAGCCACGGGAGCTCTACACTTCCCAGATGTGGCAGTGAGATCGCGCCCGGAAAATCCGCCTATCTTCCACCTCTCTAGCGTGCCTAATGCTCCGTGTGACCGCAGCCATAATACAATTAATAAAATATCGGTGCTCTACTACTCATTCCAATTCATAAGATCAAGATGGTGTTCTACAGATGTTATAACAATACAATGACCGTATATGTCCCCACAACCCTGTCATCCATCAGGTACGTCTCGCACCCCCGATGATACCCGCACCAGTGGTGGTAAGGGTGCGGTGATGGAAAAAGCGTTGATGGAATAATGGTGGCGGCGGCTCCTATATAAAACAGCTGCTTCTTTAATTAACTTTTGTGTTGACTACAGTCCCAGTTTGAAAGAGGAGGAGGAGGAGGAGAAGAAGAAGAAAAGACTGGATTTATACCCCACCCTTTACTCGGAGTCTCAGAATGGCTTACAGTCTCCTTTCCCTTCCCCTCTCCACAACAGACACCCTGTGAGGTAGGTGGGGCTGAGAGAGCTCTTTCCAGACCTGTCCTTGAGAGAACAGCTCTGACAGAACTATGGCTTGCCCAAGGTCACCCAGCAGCTGCAAGTGGAGGAGTGGGGAATCAAACCCGGTTCTCCCAGATTAGAGTCCATGCACTTAACCACTACACCAAACTCTTGGGGGGATTATGTCCCTGAGTCACTTGCAAAGACATTCTTAACTAGCTGTGGTTTAAGCAGCCGGCATATGACAATGTAACACAAAAGAAGAACATGACTCATGATGCAAAGCTGATTCGCTCATCCTGGTAAAGATGGCAGGATAACTGAGGGCTGCAAGGCTCCAGCTAGTCCAGCTGAAAGTAGTGGTCCACAGTAGGCTGGACACAAAGTCACTGTCTATCAAATTAACATCTTGACTGTCACTGTCTCCAGATGAAAGGGCAGGGTGAAAACATGCTAAACCACATCCTGATTCCATTACCTAATTTGTCAAGCATAGCACAACACTCACACATTCAACATCTCAGACAAGCAGTGACTCCAACAGCTAATCCATTTCTAGCAGATGCCCCAATGCGGCCTGTTTTGCAGAAACTGTCAGAGATGGTGAGATTGAGAGTAAGTAATTTCACTGCCAATTTATCCTATGCTTAAAGAACTGTTAAACAACAGTTTAGGCTGCTGCAGTTCACACTGAGATTCCATGCCCTTTTTTTGGGGGGGGGGGGACAGTCTTCTGCCTCCAATTTCTCCAATAACCTCTTGTGATTGTCCCCCTTCCCTAACAGGCAGTAAAAGGTAAAGGTAAAGGTGCCCTTGCTCGAAAGCCAGTCGAGTCCGACTCTAGGGTTGCGGTGCTCATCTCTGTTTCAAAGCCGAAGAGCCAGCGCTGTCCGAAGAAGTTTCCGTGGTCATGTGGCCGGCATGACTAACCACCAAGGCGCACGGAACGCTGTTACCTTCCCACCAAAGTGGTACCTATTTATCTACTTGCAATGTCTTGCTTTCGAACTGCTAGGTTGGCAGGAGCTGGAACTAGAGATGGGAGCTCACTCCATCATGCGGCAACTTGGGTCTCGAACTGCTAAACTACTGACCTTCCACAGCCTGCAGTTCAGCGTCTTAACCACTTGAGCCACCGCAGCTCCAACAGGCAGTACAGTATATTAAAATGACTTGGCAAATATATGTACATGATATTTTCCCTCAAACGTTTCCCCTTTTCCACTTGAACAGTCAGCTAGTGGGTGTCCTGCCACATGGGGGCCGCACATACCTGTAAAAACTGAAGGAATATACAGCTCTGTCTCTCTCTCTCAGCCAGAGGTGACTTCCACTTTTGGGAGGCACCTCCTGCCAATATTTAGAATGTAAAACCAAAAAAACTTATCCTAAACACCAGAATTTCAGAGAAACCTGCATTCTGAATGTTAAATGCTAAAAATGAAGCTACAGCCCTCTATCAAACCAAGTGAGTTGTGCCACCTAGTGACAGAGATTGAGAACTACTGTGTGGCTGGTGCTAGTACAATTTTCTTTACACACAGGCCCCAATGCAATCTGCATTGGTTGCTGTGTGCACAAATGCTTGGTTTGGGGGCCGTGTGTAAAAGAAAATTGTACTAGCCCCAGCCTCCACAGCAGTTAATGACCAGACAGCCATTTTGTGTGCCTAGTGTTAAGTTCCTCATCCAGATAGGAATGTCCTCTTCCATATACATACTCTCCAGTAGATGAATCAGGGAGATTTAGTTTAACTCCCTGGGAAAGAGTTTGGTCTGAACATATTCTGGAAACTTCTTTTAAGGCCTTCTTGTTTGGACTGGATAGTAATGGCTTGATTTAAGCAAACATAGTAGGGGGCTTGAATTTATTTCAGAACATAGGGGATGTTATATACTGAGATTGGGGCAGTGTTTGAACAAGTGATTTCTTTATTCAGCTCAGAACACACAACAACACTCATATAATGATCCAACTTTATACATTTTAAACTAGCAAGGTCACAAACCCTAGTAATGTCCAATCACGATAGAGAGCTTAGGACCAATGGGATTTGTTCCCGCCAAGGTCAGGGTCTTTCTGGATTGGTCTGTCACGCTACAGCGACCAATCCGACTGCAGACTTTAGAATCCTTAGAGTCTATGGAGCTTGTGTCTGAAGCTCCAGATAGTTTACTTTAGGCAACACAAATAAGCAAATACATAACACTCCTCCCCCCTAAATTAGCACACACAGTCTTTCAAATAGTTTGGGTAAGTCCGTACTCTTTGGAAACGCCAGGGTTCCCCAGGTGGCAAGGCAGGGTCTCTGCTGACATTGGTGGGATTGTTGTCCATGTCCATAGTGCAGTCAGGAACCGCAGCGCTAGAACTCTCAGGGTCAGGAAATGGTGTCAGTTCAGAAGGGTTCCTGTGTTCAGTGCTGGGCATCAGGGGTGCTACGGCCTCCGACTCGGTAGTTGACTGTGTAATGCTGCAATTTGACTGGGGAGCATTGCAATTAGATGGTGGTATGGAGCGTGACTCTTCCTGTTGGTTATCTGTGTCCGCTAGCTCTGATTCTCTGGCCCATCACTGCCTTCGCTGGTCAAGGTGCTGGCGTCGGTTTCTTCCCTCGGCTGTAGTCACCACGTACGATATGGGTCCAGTGGATGTGGTCACTGTAGTCGGGATCCACATTGGCCTGTCACTGTAGTTCCTGGCATAGATGAGGTCGCCAGGCTTGAAGGAACGGAGAGGCTCTGGAACCTCTCGCTGTAGCGGACGATCTGATGTTAGGTCCGGGTGCAGTCGGTCAAGCATTGTGGACAAGCGGCGGTTCATCAGAAGTTCCACGGGGCTCCTCCCGGTAGCCTTGTGCAGCCTTATGTGCTGCTGCAGCAGGAAATCAGCGAGTCTCTGGTGCCAGTCACCAGAGACTATCTTGCGCAGGGCGTCTTTAGTTGTGCACACCATCCATTTCGCCTGCCCATTGGTGGATGGGTGAAAAGGTGCTGCTGTGACGTAACAAATCAAGTTGGCTCCCATGAATTTCTGAAACTCTGCTGATGTGACTTGTGTCCCATTGTCGGACACAATAGTTCCGGGCAGACCATGCGTGCTGAAGATGCGGCACAATGCCCTTATGACCAACGCTGAGGTCATGGTCGACATTGGTATAACTTCCAGCCATTTAAAAAGAGAGTCTACTACGATTAGGAAGACTTGTCCTTGAAACGGGCCGGCAAAGTCCACATGCACGCGGGACCATGGCAAACGACTGGTTTGCCAGTGCTGGCCTGGTGCTTGTGGTGGCTCTGGTCATGATTCCTAGCATGGCTGGCAGGTCTGGACCCAACTCTCGAGCTCTTGGTCCAACCGCAGCCACTAGACATAGCTGCGGGCTAAAGCCTTCATACGCACAATGCCTGGGTGTCCTGCATGAAGAGCCTCGAGCACCCTGTGGCGAAGTTTGGGGGGAATGACCATGCGATTCCCCCAAAGTAGACATCCCTTTGTGAACCGACAGTTTGTGTTGATGTGACTTGTAAGCCTGGAACTCAGTGTCCTGACTGCCGGACGGCCACTCCCTCCACACCCGGTTGAAGACCTGGGAGATCATGGGATCCTTAGCAGAATGCAAGGCAACATCAGAGGCATGAAGCAGCAGCTGCAGCAACTCTTCAATGGCCATGATTTTGCAGGCAGGGGATGGGTCAATTGCCGGTTCCTGGATCGGTAGGTGGCTAAGTGCATCAGCATTGGCCAATGGCTTTACCCAGCCTGTAGGACAGTTAGTAGCTGTAAGCGGACAGGAAAACTGATCAACAAAGCATTCTTGGTGACAAGACCTGAGGAGTCTGATGGTTCAGTGCGAAAAAGCCTAAGAGTGGCTTATGGTCTGTGACAATCTGAAACTTTTGCCCATACACATAGTCATGACATTTCTTTACACTGACAACAAGGGCAAGAGCCTCCTTTGAAATTTGAGCATAGTTCCTCTCCGCAGATGACAAGGTTCTGGAGAAATATGCAATCAGAGCCTCTCAGCTGTCTGGCAAACGGTGACTTAGAACAGCTCCAATTCCATAAGGCGATGTGTTAGCCGCGACAACGAGAGGTTTACTCTCATCAAAATGTGTGAGCACTGTGATGGAAGAGAGCAAGTCCTTAACAGCGGAGAATGCTTGGCCCCCAGCTCCACGGTGCTTTCTTCTCCATCAAGCGATGCAAGGGTTCAGCTACTGACGCCTTGTGTGTGGCAAGAACGAATGGTAGAAGTTGAGGAGGCCAAGGAAGGATTGGAGCTCCTTTTTTGAAGTCAGGGTTGGTATGCTGTGGATTGCTTTCAACTTGCTCTCAGTAGGATGGATGCCGTCAGCAGCGATAAGGAATCCCAAGAACTCAACTTGAGGAACCCCATGCTGGCATTTTTCCTGCTTCACCTTCAGTCCAGCTCCTTGGAAACGGTGAAGAACCTCCCGAAGGCAGTTTGCCAGCTCATCTGTGGACTCACCGGCAATCAAGACGTCGTCAAAATACAGAACAACCCCCAGAATGTCCCGGAGCTGACCTTCCATGAATGCCTGGAACAGTCCTGGGGTGATGCTAACCCCAAACTGCAGGTGCTTCACCTTGAAAGCCCCTCGATATGTGACAATTGTTTGTGCTTCAGCCGTGGCCTTGGTCACAGGCAACTGCTGATATGCCTGTGCCAGGTCGAGTTTGGTGAAGATTTTGCCACCGGCAAGCGTACCAAGAAGGTGGCTGACTACTGGTAGTGGATATGCATGCTGTTGTAAGGCTTTGTTTAGGGTGCACAGATCCTTACAGTCCCATTGGCTTAATGGGCATGACGATTGGCATCTCCCATCTTGCATGTGAGACTGGTTCTAGTATGCCCTGGGCGATGAGGCAATCCAGCTCCTCATCAATGTGTGGTTTCAAGGCAGACGGCACCCAACAAGCCTTAAGTCGAACTGGCATCACAGTAGGATCGAGGTCGAAGGAAATTGGGGGACCGGGGTCCTGTGTAGCATCTTAGGGACCCATCAAAAACAGCAGAGAATTCTTTGCAAACAGAGTCCACATTAGATTGGTAGATTTGTTGGACTCCCATAACATGGATGCCCAGTGCATCAAACCAATCAAGTCCCAGGAGATTTGCACAATGCCCTTCTGCTACTATAAGGTTCAGCGGACCGAAGAAGTTCTTGTAGCGGACCGTGAATTTACCTATCCCTGCAACGGGAATGCACTGTCTCTGGAAATTGACTAGATGGAAGTCACAAGGCTCAAGCTGTCATTTATTCCATCTGGGGAATAGCCGGTGTAGAGTTTGCGTCGATATTATAGTGAGTGCCGACCCCAAGTCGACCTCCATTTCTCAGGGAACGCTGTTGAGGAGTACTGTCACCTTGATCTTGTTCTTTGTTTGTAGGTGCATTCGTAACACAGGCAAATGGTAGAGGCATTTGGTTGTTGAGTGACAGCCGGCCGACGCAGGGGTGTACTTTGGCGATGGTTGACGTCTGCTAGGTGATGTTCTAGGCGACGTCTTGGCCTTCGAAGAGCGGCAGACATGGGCAAGGTGTCCAATCTTTCCGCAATCATGACACTGGGCCTCACAGAACTGACACTTACAGCGCTCATGGTCACCTCCACAACTGGCGCATTGCAATCTGGGAGTGGTTTGTTGACTGGAGCGCTTTCGTCTCTCGGTCTGCATTTGGTGGACTGGGTTGTCCTCTCTGTCAGACCCTTCCAGACTCTCTTGATGCACCGGCTGCAACTTGCGGGGCGTTGGTGGAGTTCTGGACTGATGCACATCTTTGGTTGATTGCTCAGCACCCTCTGTGGCAACAACTTCCTCAAACACGGTTTGGAAGGTAAGTTCTTTTTTGGCAAAAAGCCGCCATTGCAGCTTCTCATCCCGAAGGCCGCAGACTAGCCTGTCTCTGAGTCTATCGTTCAAGTCCATAAAATTGCACTGCCACGCTGTCTTCTGAATTGCCGTCACATACTCAGCAATGGACTCGCCTTGGGCTTGGTCACATTTGTAGAAGGCGTGTCTACAAGTAATTTTGGATGGCTTAGGTGAGAAATGTTCATGAAGTTTAGACTTTACTGTGGTGAAGTTGGTCACCTTGAGTTCAGCCGGTGCCACTTAATGTCCGAGCCATGTTGAAGACGTGTTTTCCACAGACGCTTAAGAACATGGCTTTCAGGACCTCTTCATCAGCTATTTCCGATATTTCATGAGCAGTAGCGTAGAATTCAAATCTGGAGACGTAGGTGTCCCAGTCCTCTGTTGTTAAATTGAACGGTTCGAAGTGGCCCTTGTCGTCCATCGTAGTTCTGCACTGGAGCGGCAGGTGGCTGTGTTCTTCTAGCTGCTCCAGTGAGGCCAAGGTGACAATTCCTTGCCCTCTGCAGTGATTAGCTCAGGTTCTGTGGGGCTGCCTACCAGTGTTCCCTCTAAGCTGAGTTAGTGTGAGCTAGCTCACAAAATTTTTTTGCCTCTGGCTCACATATTTTTGTCCTAGCTCAGGGAGGATGGCTCCAGAGCAAACAAATCGCTCGCTCACAACTTTAATGCTAGCAGCTCACAAAGTAGAATTTTTGCTCACACGACTGCGCAGCTTAGAGGAAACATTGCTCCCTACCCACAAGACCCACAAGATTCCATCCTCGTCGCCAGTGTTATACTGAGATTGAGTTTGAACAAGTGATTTCTTTATTCAGCTCAGAACACACAACAACAACACTCATAGAACGACCCAACTTTATACATTTTGAACTAGCATTTGAACAAGTGATTTCTTTATTCAGTTCAGAACACATAACAACAACACTCATAGAACAATCCAACTTTATACATTTTGAACTAGCAAGGCCACACCCCCTAGTGCAGTAATGTCCAATCATGACAGAGAGCTTAGGACCAATGGGATTTGTTCCCACCAAGGTCCAGATTGGTCTGTCATGCTACAGTGACCAATCCGACTGCAGACTTTAGAATCCTCAGAATCTATGGAGCTTGTGTCTGAAGCTCCGGCTTGTTTACTTTAGACAATACAAATAAGCAAATACATAACAGGGGTGTTTTTTGTTTGTTTGTTTTAACAGTGCTTTTAACAGTATGTTAACAGTGCTGCTGATGAGTTTAAGAGATTTGGGATCAGGCTACAGACACTGAAATAAATAGTCTTTCAAACCCACTTTTCTCTCACAGTGATCAAAATACAGTCAATGGGCCTTTCGGTGCCTGTTTGTGGTACCTGAGGGTGAAAAATACTGCTTTGATTCATATAGTGGCCTTGGGAAATGATGTGACCCTTGGGCTCCCCCATTCACTGTGCACCGCAAATAGAGTGTGAATTGCAGCCTATGTGCATAAATCCTTATCTCAGACCAACCACCTTTATTTGCAGCATAGAGAGTAAGCACAGAGATTTCCACAAATACACACATATGCTCATTTAACACTAAATGCTGTAGAAGTAGGGATGCCAACCTCCAGGTGAGATCGGGGGTTCCCTAGGAATTTTAGCTCTCCAGACTCCAGGGATCAGTTCCTCTGAAGAAAATGGATTCTATGGCATTGAACCCTGATGAAGTCCCTGTCCTCCCCAGGCTCCACCCCCAAATCTCCAGGAGCCTCCCAACCTGGATCTGGCAACCCTACCTCCTCATTCCCTGCCAGTGGCCAGGGAGGACCTGGCAATCCTATGTGCAAGCAGTGTGGAGCACATGAGCTCAAGATTCACTTCCCTGTGATGTGCAGAGTTTACATGCTGGGTCAAATTGCAAACACTCCAATGTGACTTATTAATCTTAGGATAAGAGTTAAACAGCACTCCCTGAAAGGGAACATTTTGGGGATCACTGTTACTCCCTGGTTACCCTAGGCATAGCAGTTAGCTGTTCAGAGCAGGATTTGCCAGACCTATCTATATGCTAGACCCAGGTTCTTGCTGTGGAAGCTGTGCGTAACCCTCTCCCCCACCCACTGCCAGCTTGGCCATTTTCCTGTCAGAATAAACCGTGAAAATTGCTAGGCAACCAAGCTTGGTTATGTCAGTAAAACAGGGTTGTTGTCAGGGGTCATTTCGTAGAAAAAGAGCTAGGGGGACTCATTAGCATAACTCATTAGCATATGCCACACCCCCTGACATCACCGGAAGTGTGTCCTCCCCACAGCCGGCGGCGACCTCCAGCGGGCACCAGCAGGGAACTCCAGGCCCCGCCCTCCCGCACCTCACCCGGGGGGATGGCGTCCCCCCGCGTCCCCCCCCCCAATGACCCCTGGCTGTTCTCCAAGTCAAAAGGGGGAGAGGAGAATGATGTAAGCTACTTTGGTCCCCATTGCAGAGAAAAACTGTACTTTTCCTCCTGGGGAACCATTGTTGCCAATATCCAGGTGGGGGCTGGAGATCACTCAGAATTACAACTGCTATCCAGATGGCAAAGATAATTTCCCCTGGGGAAAATGGTGGACTCTGTGTCCTTATACCCTGTTGAAATGGCCTCCCTATGACAGCCAATGTGACGTAGCAGTTAGGGCTTCATAGCATAGTAGAGGCTGCAGGAGTGAGGGGGAGATGGAAAGCTGAAGAGTGAGGGGCAGATAACAGCAGGTTGATGCTTGGCTGGGAAGGGAACAGGGTTGCCAACTCCAGTTTGGAAAATTCCTGGAGACTTGAGGGGTGGAGCCTGGAGACGGTGGGGTTTGAGGAGGGGTGGGTCCTCAGACATGTACAATGCCATAGACTTCACCCTCCAAACCAACCATTTCCTCCTGGGGAACCATTGTTCCCAATCTCCAGGGGAGGGCTGGAGATCACTCAGAATTACAACTGCTCTTTGGGTAGCAGAGATCAGTTACTCTAGAGAAAATGGTAGACTCTATGTCATTATACCCTGCTGAGGTCGCCACAGCAAATTGACACTGAGTGCGCAAGGCCTCTTTCTAGAGCTCGTTGTATTTATTTCCACAACAGGCCTTATTCCTAGTTTAGGAAAAATCACATCAAGGACCACTTGAAAAATGGGGGGAAATGAGAAGCCAATGCAACTGACACAGTGCTAGTCCTACCTATCCATCATAGTTGGATTCCAGTTATAATTCCAACTGCCACATTTTGAACCAATTAAAGTTTCTAGGCAAGTTTCTACATTATGAAAACCAAAAGACATGAATGTCCACTTTAAGAAACAAGATGCTGAGCTAGATTTTAACACAGTCCTTCATGTTTTATCACCTTCCCTTTTGAGCATTTAACAGTGTAGTAACAACACATAAATCTTGCATGAACACAGGTTATTGGTAAATCTGGATTCTAGAGTGCTTGAGAAATGTACATTTTCTCTGTGTGTGCATGTGTTAAATCACTATAAGCTCTATTCACAGTAAATCGGTTATTTTATTTTACTGTAAAAGTGTTTAGGGAAAGGAGGATAAGCTATCTTGGAGGTAAAATGTGCATATTTGTTTGTCTGATAAAATTAAACAAGAATGCCTGCTGGTTAATCCAAAACAATATGGTGACATAGACTGCATACAGACATCTTGACAAACCATTGTCTGTAAGGAATAAAAACAGTTTGTTGCCCAGCTTGCACACTGTCTCTCCCCCCCCCATATGCAGAGCACAGTTGTAGTTTCCCCATCGCTGAAGCCATGAAATCAATTTCAGTTCACCCTAATGTCTGAATGTGGGCAGCTGATTGTCCAGGATCATGACTGTCACAAACAAACAGAGAAGCTCATATTTATTGATAGTTTAATTCGATATAATGCAAACCACAGTGAAAGGAAACCATAAAATGGAGGAAAGGCAAGAGAGGGAGGAAGAGGCAGGAGCAGGAGCACAGAAGCTGATAGCATGGTCCTGAACTCCAAACCATGATCGCCAAATGATTGGCAACTGGAGATCAGGAGCAGTACATGGACACCAAACCTACATGCAGTAGTATGTGTCAGGAAATGATTTAAAATACATTTAAAGAAGATGTCTAAGTTGTGATTTTTTTGGCAGAAAACATTCTGATTTCTATCAACATCCAGACAGATCTTTCTACAGAATCTGAAATCTTTAAAAAAAATGGGGGGAGTGTTTAAAAACCCAAAGTTATAGAACCAATGCTGGTACCCTCAGTGGCTGTTGCTAGGCAAGCACAACAGTATTGTCAGACTTCAAGCCTTGGTTTCTCTCAGTAAATGATATCCATAGGGGGCAGGGCCTTTTCCAGGGCTATTGTGGTTTTTGAGAAATGACTCATTGGGGTCAGGCTGACCAGCAAACGCTCAGCGATGTGCTACCATGTAATTTGCATCACTCACCCAGGCATGGCTGCTTGTTACTGAGCCAGTTTGGTGTAGTGGTTAAGTGCATGGACTCTAATCTAGGAGAACCGGGTTTGATTCCCCACTCCTCCACTTGCAGCTGCTGGATGACCTTGAGCAAGCCATAGTTCTGACAAGAGCTGTCCTTGAAAGAGCAGTTCTTGAAAGAGCCCTACCTACCTTACTGGGTGTCTGTTGTGGGGAGGGGAAGGGAAAAGAGTTTGTAAGCTGCTCTGAGACTCTGAGTGAAGGGCAGGGTATAAATCCAAACTCTTCTTCTCTTCTTTTTCTTCAATCGAAAAAAACAAAAAAGCTGCTGTGAATAATGGCTGCTCAACTTTGTGTTAAATAGTATACACTTATTTTATGATTTATACAAAGTCAGTGCTGTAGATCTGTATTAAAATGAATAAAGTTGTTTTTATAATGTAAATCACAATCATGAAGTTTTAGTTTCTGGAAAACCCAAACAGGCATCAAAGTTCAGCTTGTAAAACAACAACAAAGTTCCAGCTTGTGGTAAACCCAGGGTTATTTTTGGACAGGAACGCACAGGAACGGAGTTCCGGCTGGCTCCTGAGTTGGCCACGCCCAGCAGGAACTCATTAGCATAATAGGCCACACCCAACAGCAGGAACTCATTCGGATTGGCTACATTAGGGGTATGTGGCCTAACATGCAAAGACGTTCCTGCTACAAAAAAAGCCCTGGGTTTTGACAACAAACAAGGTAAACAGAATAAGAAGCAAAAGGTGGGTGTGGCTGGATGACCACAGTTCTGGTAACATGGGGTGTGGCCTAATAGGCTAATGAGCTGCTCTGTCAGGGATGTGGCATAATATGCTAATGAGTTTCTGCTGTTGGGTGTGCCATATTATGCTAATGAGGTCCTGCTGGGCTTTTTCTACAAAAAAAGCCCTGGGTAAACCAATAATAAATTTTCAACTTGGTACAAAATTCCAGCTTGTGACAAGAACCTAGGTTCCAATTCGTTTTGTGAGTAATCTTCCTCAGACGATGGTCAACTCCAAAGATGCTTTTAATACAGTCTCTTTCCTGGAGTTATCTGGAACTAATCATGAACATAATATAATAGCTATCAATATCCACGGAGCTGCCAGGAATTAAACATTCTTAAGAGCAATCTTCTAAAAAAATCTTCTAGATAATAATATAACTTACCAAATATATAAAGAAAGTAAGCCAGTCCTTGGATTTTCTTATTGAGGAAAAAAGCCTTCCAATTCTGATAATGCTGGCAACTCTCTCTCTAAACAATTGTTTAGTTTAACCTTCTTGAAAAGGACCTTTTGCCCAATTAATTCCTTAAATGTTACTTAACATCTATATGCGCCCTCTGGCAGAGATTGACAAGGAGGTTTAAAATGGGGTGCCATCAATATGCAGATGACACCCAGCTCTACCTCTTATTTAAGGACCAACTGCTAGCCAGAATTCTGATCTAGGCCTCCTGCCTGGATGCAGTGGTGGAATGGCTAGGTGAGAGTTAGTTGAAGCTAAATGCATCTAAGATAGAGATTATGTAGCTGGGGAAGCCCGGACCACTAGGGTGACCATCTCTACTGACCCTTGATGGGGTCCATCTTTCTCCAGTCGACTCTGTCAGGATTTTGCGAGTATGGCTCGATTCTTTGCTTCCCTTGGACAAACTTGTGGCCTTGGTGACAAATACTACAATTTAGCATCTACACTATTGTTTTTATTGATGCATTTTATATGCTGTTAAGGTATTGGCTATCACGTACAAAGCCCTTCATGGTTTTGGTCCCGCTTACCTGTGGGACTGCCTCTCCTCTTATGCTCCTCCACAACAGCTTCACTCATCAGAGAAGGGCCTTCTGCAGGTGCCAACCTGCAAATGGGCAAAATCAACAGTTGCCCATACAAGTGCTTTCTCTTTTGTGGCTCCCACCTTATGTTATGGCCTGCCCAAAGAGGTCAGGAAGGCTCTATTTCCCCTGTGTTTCTGCAAACTATACAAAACTGAATTATTCAAGACAGCGTTTCGCATAGGGAATAGAGTTGCACTGTAGAAAATGGTTTACAAACTTACCTGGATAAATGATTGGGGACTGTGTGGTCTACACTGTTGTGTGCAGCTTACTGTAAGTAGGATCCTATTATGTAATTTTTGCATGGCTTAATGTGTCATGTTAATACTTATGCTCTTCTCCAATTCTATCTTTTAGATTTCTGGTTGGCTTCAGACTTCTACAACCCTAGTGCATTGTTTACTGAACGTCCCATCTTGTTGACTGTACACTGACTCACTCTGTGTAACCTGCCTTAAGTCCCCATGAGAAAGGTGGACTATAAAATAATGTAAATAAAAAATGTGGTCCATACCTGTGGACAGCATTAATGTTAAGCACATTTAAGCAAACTGGCTTTCATATGTTGCCTTGGTCTGACTCAGCCTTTTGTTATCCTAACTTCACATGCACAGTAGCAACAGCGCTTGGTATTGGCCAACAATTTTAAAATATTTATGTTTTACTTCATTTATAGCCAGGGCTATTTTGGGGCAGGAACGCACAGGAACGGAGTTCCGGCTGGCTCCCAAGTTGGCCACGGCCAGCAGGAACTCATTAGCATAATAGGCCACACCCAACAGCAGGAACTCATTAGGATTGGCTACATTAGGGGGGTGTGGCCTAACATGCAAAGGAGTTCCTGCAACAAAAAAAGCCCTGGGTTTTGACAACAAACAAGGTAAACAGAATAAGAAGCAAAAGGTGGGTGTGGCTGGATGACCACACGTTTGGTAACATGGGGGTGCAGCCTAATGGGCTAATGAGCTGTTCTGTCAGGGGTGTGGCCTAATATGCTAATGTTCCTGCTATTGGGTGTGGCCTATTATGCTAATGAGTTCCTGCTGGGCTTTTTCTACAAAAAGAGCCCTGTAAATAGCGTTTCTCTGCAATGGGGACCCAAAGTGGCTTACATTGTTCTCTTCTCCTCTACCTTATCCTCACAACAACTGTATGAAGTAGGTTAGACTGAGAGTCCCTGACTGGCCCAAGGTCACCTAGCAAGCTTCTCTGGCAGAGTGAGGACCCCGGTCTGACACTCTAACCACTACCGGCTGAATACTAGAGGAATACTCTGAATAAGCAGCATTTTGTTTGGGAAGGATCAGGCCCCTCTACTATTTTCTAAAAGGAATAATTTCCCTGGACTTCACAGCACTGAAATGCGCAGTGAGAATGGATCAAGATCCTATCTTGAGACTCCAGGGTTTATAAATGACTAATAGAGACACTGTTCCAGGGACTACTGTCATGACTGAAGTATGACAGGGCAATTACAAGCACAAGGTCTTGTACAGCCCGTACCAATTAACGGCAATGAATCATTTAACAAAACATACAATATTAATCTGTATAACCTTAAGAAAAATCATGTGAAGATTCCACCCTAGTATTTACAATGGCATAATCTGCTCCATTCAAACAACTATGCAATAAATGCCAATCAGCAGAAAGGGAATGGTTTTTGTTATCATGCATCTGTGTTAACTCTTGCTGATGTCTGCCTGAAAAACAAAGACATAGTTAAATATTTAGCAGCAGTAATCAGACTTAGTTATAATTTGGAGAGGTCCCCCCTATCAACACCAAACAACGGTGTTATTCAGTTCACTAATACTGATGCAAAAATACAAGGCAATTGGGCCTGTGAGATGTTGTGCAATTCTTCAAAGACCAGTGGTGACGTACATATAGAATGGAAGTGAGAAAAATATAAGTCCTAGAGAAGGGAAACTAGAGAAAGGGAGATCAGCTTACCTTAACATTTCCATTTATAGAACACAGCCACTGCTGTAACAATCAGGCCTCTGATATATATAAGAGGCAAAACTTTTATTGATAATAAAAGTGGGATATAAATATTTGAATAAATAAGTAGTTTGGGCAGGTTGATAAGTTCTAAGCAACTTCCTGTTTGTTAGGTTAGGCAGGGTTCTGACAGTGATTGTTCCACCTCTGTTATACTTGACCTGTAAATCCTATATATATATATATATAATTATCTTATGTATTGGCCATTTCCAGCTTTCCCATTAGCTGTGCTGTGCGCTCCATCAGCCACTGGCCCATTAACCGCCACTCAAGAGTAATCACATACCATTGGCTGGGTGCTGGGTCCGCTCCTCTTCCCCACCCACTGCCAGCCTGGATAGTCTTCTCTCACAGAATAAACTGCCAAACATCTGTCTCTCTTGACGAAGACACTTCATGTACTTGGCTCCTGTGGGACTAACTTTTCCCTCATTGGCTGTTGCTAGGCAAACATGCTTGGTTCTGTCAGTAAAAAGGCAAAGGCAGGAGGTGCTTTCCAGGCCTTTGTGGGGAACTCATTGGGGCCAATCTTGACTAGGATTGCCAGCTCCAGATAGGGAAATTCCTGGATATTCTGTGGTGGAGTCTATGGAAGCCAGAGTTTGGGGAGGGGAGAGGCCTCAGCTGAATAGAATGCCATAAAGCCTACCCTCCAAAGCAGTTATTTTCTCCGGGGGGAGAGATCTGTTATCTGGAGTTACATAAGAACATAAGAGACACCAATGTTGGATCAGGCCAAAGGCCCATCCAGTCCAACACTCTGTGTCACACAGTGGCCAGAAATACCAGGTGCCATCAGGAGGTCCACAAGTGGGGCCAGGACATTAGAAGCCCTCCCACTGTTGACCGCCCCAAGCACCAAGAAGACAGAGCATCACTTGCCCCAGAGCCCCTAGCTATACCTTGTGGCTAATAGCCACTGATGGACCTCTGCTCCATATGCTTATCTAATTCCCTTTTGAAGCCGTCCATGCTTGTAGCACCCACCACTTCCTGTGGCAGTGAATTCCATGTGTTAATCACTCTTTGGGTGAAGAAGTACTTCCTTTTATCCGTTCTAACCCGACTGCTCAGCAATTTCATTGAGTGGCCACACGTTCTTGTATTGTGAGAAAGGGAGAAAAGTACTTCTTTCTCTACCTGCTCTATCCCATGCATAATCTTATAAACCTCGATCATGTCACCGCTCAGTCGTCGTTTCTCCAAGCTAAAGAGCCCTAAGCGGTTTAACCTTTCCTCATAGGGAAAGTGTTCCAACCCTTTTATCATTCGAGTAGCCCTTTTCTGCACTTTTTCCAAAGCTATAATATCCTTTTTAAGGTGTGGTGACCAGAACTGCACACAGTATTCCAAATGAGGTCACACTGATTTATATAGGGGCATTATGATATTGGTTGATCTGTTTTCAATACCCTTCCTAATAATCCCCAACACAGCATTGACCTTTTTTATTGCAGTCACACACTGTCTCGATATTTTCAGTGAGTTATCTACTACAACTCAAAGATCTCTCTTTCTTGATCAGTCTCTGCCAGTTCAGACCCCATCAATGTGTATTTATATTTAGGATTTTTGGCTCCAATGTGCATCACCTTGCACTTGGCCACATTGAACCCCATTTGCCATGTTGATGCCCACTTGCCCATCCTTGACAGATCCCTTTGGAGTGCCTCACAATCCTCACCGGTTTTTACCACCCTGAACAACTTTGTATCATCCGCAAATGTAGCCACTTCACTGCTTACTCCCAACTCCAAATCATTAATGAACAAGTTAAAAAGCAGTGGACCAAGTACTTCAGGATCTTCAGGCAATCTTCAGGATCCACCTGGAGGTTGGCTACCCTAGACGTAGCAGGTAGCACTTCAGAGCAGGGTCTGCCAGAGCCAGGTTCTTGCTGTTGAAGTTGATTGGGTGATTTCAGACCAGTCAGACTTTCAGCCTAACCTTCCTCACAGAGTTGCTGTGCAGATCAAAAAGAGGAGAGGAGAATGATGTAAGCTGCTTTGGTCTCCACTGCGGAGAAAGACTGTACTTTTCCTCCTGGGGAACCATTGCTGCCAATCTCTAGGTGAGGGCTAGAGATCACTCAGAATTAAAACTGCTCTCCAGATGGCAGAGATCAGCTCCCCCAGAAAAAACCGCTGCTTTGCAAGGCGGACTCTGTGTCATTATACCCTGCTGAGGTTGCTTCCCTCCTGCTTGGGTCCCCACTGTGGAGAAAAAATGTAGTTTTCCTAGGTAGAGGCTACAGGGAGGGGGGAAGAGATGATAACCTGAAGTCAGAGGGGCAGATAATGGTACATTGATGATTGGCTGGGAAGGAAATAGTGTTGACACCTCCAGGTTGGGAAATTCCTGGACATTTGAGGGGTAAACCCTGGAGAGAGTGGGGTTTGAGGAGGGGTGGGACCTCAGACAGGTACAAAGCCATAGACTCCACCCTCCAAACCAGCCATTTCCTCCTGGGGAACCATTGTTACCAATCTCCAGGGGTGGGCTGGAGATCACCCAGAATTACAACTGCTCTTCAGATGGCATAGATCAGTTCCCCTGGAGTAAACAGTAAGCTCTGTGTCATTATACCCTGCTGAGGTCACCACAGCAAATTGACACTGAGTGCCCAAGGCTAGGGCACCCACCCAGAGCCTCCTTCTAGAGCTTATTGTATTTATTTCCACAACAGGCCTTATTCCTATTTTGTCATATTTCACTTTAAAAAAAACACCCAAAGTAGACTGCAAGAGTTCACCCCCCCCCCAAAGTGCTGGTATGTTTTCTAAGGCTCAGTACAGGGCCAAGGCTAGGTCTACCAATATAATGTAATGGGGTAGGCAGACCTGTTCTCCAGAGGCCAAGTCTACCAATGTAGTGCAAAGGGAAGGGTAGACCTGTTCTTCAGAGGCCAGGTCTACCCCCATAGAGGACAACATTTTCTGTAATGAAATTTGACTTGATTCTTTTTTCTCATATAATGTTTAAATTATTCTTAAAATATAGTTTAAAAGAATTCATGCAGAGATTTTTACAAGGTTATGAAAATAATCTAAGAAGCTAATTTATGCAATAGTCAAATGTAGACTCACTCACAACTTTAATGCTACTAGCTTTTTTTATCTCACGAGGTAGAAGTTTTGCTCACAACACTGTGGAGCTTAGAGGGAACATTGGTCCCAATGTACATCACATGAACACATGAAACTGCCTTATACTGAATAGGACCCTTGGTCCATCAAGGTGAACACTGTCTACTCAGACTGGCAGCAGCTCTCCAGGGTCTCAGACAGAGGTCTTTCACATCACCTACTGCCAGATCCTTTAACAATAGCTCATGGAAATATCTGTATGAGGAACAGTTGATAAGAGTATTGGTCTACCATGTCAGGTGGTGTCTCAGAGAAAGAGAGTGGGGACCTGGTGTTTAAAAGAGGCTCTCATTAAAATAAACAGAGACAAAGTGTGTGATAAACCTATGACTGCCAACCTATTTGGGCCCTGAATGGAGAGGGGAAAGCGAGTCCTGAGTGGGAATGTTAAAGAAAAAGGGTGTCACAGAAGGGTACAGCTATTTTAATAAAAATAATAATGTATAGTTCTGCCTTTAAGTGTAAGCAGCTTTTGATGGACAGTGTTCATTAGAGTTGCCACTTTTTAAAAAAGCAGCCCTATACCTGTACTTTTAATGACAACAAAACTTCTCTCAATGCAAGAAAACTCTTCTCAGGTTACTTTTTTTTTGGTGAAAGGTGGGGCCAGTGAAAAAGTGGTACTCTAGTACCTGTTGGTACAAACTAGACATAAATTCTGCTCTCAGCTTTAGGCAGGCAAGAGCACAAATATAGCTTCACCAGCACGACTACATCATACAAGTTAGTTCTGCATTGCAGCTTCATCTATTTACATGGTATTAGAGCTATCAGAATCCAGTGACACAAGAGCAAATTGACTTTGAAAGACCCATAAATACATAAGTGACACTGAGTTGATAAGGGAACTTGAAATTCAGAATACCTCTCCAGTCTCACACACACGAAAACTAAGTAGATCATTGTACAAGTTCTCTTTCCACATACAGAACCATGAGCATTTTATATGGTAACAAAGGACACACAGCGGGGGATATGTGGCAACTCCCTGCACACCCCAGTCTGCTCATATACTTCCATTCCAAGATTTCAGCCTCCATTTGGGGAAACCTATTCATTTCAACATTTGTATCCATAAAATAGATGAAACAGTGTTCCCAGATATTTTAGCAATCTAAGAGGTAAAATCCAGGTATGTTCAGCCCCAATTTGGAATGGGGACAAACAGAAGGGAGGGGGGAATTAATATCCACCTATTGAAACTACCACCCTATTTCCACTATCCTTGGAAGGAAAAAGAATGAGCAAAAAATGGGTGCCTGTTGTTCCATACAAGGCTAATAAGAAGTCTGGCATAGGTTCAGTAAGTGAAATCATGCAGGGTTGGAAAGACTGCTGATTTCAGCAAAAGCATTTGACAAAATCTGCCATGGTATTTTGATTAGCAAGCTGATTAAATGCAGGTAATAATACCATCAGGTGAATTCATAGCTGGTTGGAGAACCATAGTCAAAGAATACTTATCAATGGCACTTCATGAACTCGGAGGGAAGTTTCAAGTGGGGACACAAGGGGTCTGTCCTGGGTCTGAAACCCTTCAGTATTTTAATTGAAAGCTTGGGTGAAGGGGTTTAGGGAGCCCTTATCAATTTTTCAGAGGGCGCAAAACTAGAAGAGATAGCTAACACCTTAGAAGACCAAAAAAAAAAATAAATCCAAAGGATCTTGTTATGTTAGGACGATTTGCATCTAGGCAAAAATAATCAAATTCATAGGTACAGGATGGAAGATGCATACGAAAGGATCCCAGGAGTGTAGTTGATCACACCCTGGGCATTAGTCAGTAGTGTGATAAATGGGGGAAACCCCCCACAAAAAACTAGTTAAATTTTAGGCTACATTAACAGAAGCACAGAATTCATGTGTAATTGAGATGTTTTAAATAAAATACTAGAATATCCTTTCCTTTGCCATTCTTAAGAGATATAGGAGCCCTCACTTGGTAACTTTACCTGAAATAGTGACAGCTGTAAATTTTGTGAATCATGCAATAGGCAACCAGAATGTGCAAGAAAGTAACTTTATACGAACTGCGTAAGGTAACATATGATGACTACCGCCACAGGTTGATTTTGTCCCTTCCTTTTAGTACATCTAAGCTGCTTTCCCAAATGTCAACCACCCATGGAACATTCTGTCACAGTCACTGCTCTACCAGAGCCCCCCTCCCCTCCCAAAAAGTTGCAGACAGGATGCTCTTCACCTTTGCCATCATTTGCACAGCGTTTTCCCCGTGTCTGTATGACGTTTCCAACGGGCGCCGATTATGTACATACACTTTTCATTTATGCCTGTTTATTTGGCAGTAAGTCCCATTTTAACTCAATGGAATTTATTTCACAGCAAACACGAACGAACGAGATAGGGCTCCACGCCAGATAGTAATGCACTCAGAATGACGTTGTAGTTCACGAAATGTATTGTCAACGAAGACAGCAACAAACAACATTTTTTAATGTTACAATCAATGTTTCCTCTAAGCTGTGGAGTCTTGTGAGCAAAAATTGTACTTTGTGAGCTACTGGCATGAAAGTTGTGAGCGAGTGATTTGGCTCCTGCATAGCTTAGTTTGCTCTGGAGCCCTCCTTAGCTGAGACAAAAATGTGTGAGCTGGAGGCTAAAAAACTGTGAGCTAGCTCACACTAACTCAGCTCAGAGGGAACACTGGTTACAATGTTCAGGTAATAAATACGCCGCTCTACCTGCAAGCGAGAAGGCGCGGCTGAATGTAAAACTTAGCAACTGGAGTCTTTGTAAATCAGAGTTGACGGTAGGGGGCAGTTGGTCTGCGTTAGTCCTGCGGCCCAATCCTAGGCATGCTGCTTAGTTGGATTCAAGCTCCCCCTAACTCTGCTGCTCGAGTTCCCGCGGAACAGCTCCCCAGGTCGTTAGAATGTGTTGAAGTGAAACGCTTCCCAAAGA
The DNA here is from genome assembly GCF_001447785.1 of Gekko japonicus. Lineage (NCBI taxonomy): Eukaryota > Metazoa > Chordata > Lepidosauria > Squamata > Gekkonidae > Gekko > Gekko japonicus. The sequence continues at coordinate 802,857 of NW_015174853.1, forward strand.
AGCAAAAGGCGTGGAGTGGAGCGAATTAAGCGATGCATCCGGCGCACAAACGCCTTCTTCGGGACAAAATCGGGGTGGGTTTGTGTGTTTTTGCAACGGATTTGTTGCTTCGAGAACGGCACGGTCCCTTCCAGCATTGCCTCATCCGCAGTGATCCCACCCCTTACTAAGGGGGGGGGGGGACGACGACAACAAAGGGCAGGGCGCACAGCGGGGCTGATGTCACGGCCAGGTCTTTATAAGGAGGGCCCCCTCTTCTTAACAACTTTACAGTTTGACGACGGCGGCTGCTGTGGTCCAAGACGTTGGGCTTACAAGCAGGGGGAGGGGTTTGAAGGGAAAATGCAGCAGGGGAAAATGCACCCGATGCATACGTACCAATCCATCAGACCTTTCAAACAAAGAAAGAGTTTTGGTAAGTTGTTCGGTTTTTTTTCTTTAAAAAATGCGACGTCTAATTACACTGCGATCTTCTGCGTGGTTATTTGGAAGTAACTCCTACTGAAATCAACGGGACTTATTTTGTAATAAATGTTTTTTAGGATTAGAGGTAATAAGGTGTAACCCCAGGTAGAACGTGTCCCATTGATCTCGTGTGATAGGATGGCATCTTCAAGGTGTAGTCCAGGCTGATCAAGCCAGTAGGACTTCAACTGCTGGTTTATCGTGCAATCTTATTCAGAGTTACTCTTGTTCAAGACAGTAGTGAGTTTAGACTTGTAGGTCTGCATAGGTTTGCACTGCTGGACATGTTACAGGTTCACTTTTTCTAGGAAGTGACGCTCCCTCCCTCATTGACTTTTAATATGTTTTCTAGTTTAGTCTGTTTGGATTGCAGCGTTGAGCAGTAAGGAATGCAGATCGCTGATCTTTGCTTTTCTTTTGGACAGCAAGCAGAATGGAAGAAGTTATAGGCATTCGGGAAAAATTCCCCACAAAAGTCCCTGTAAGTTTATATTTTCTCTTTCCTTTATTTGCTAACTACTGATGGCTGCATTTTTTTTCTAAAATAAAACGTTGTTCTTCAGTACTAACAATATTGTGTAATGTGTTCTGTTCAAAGTTAGCTTCTTTTTTTCCCTAAAACAGGTAATTGTTGAAAGATATCAGAGAGAAAGGTACCTTCCACTGCTAGACAAAACCAAATTTCTTGTACCTCAGGAGCTGACCATGACACAGTTTATAACCATCATTAGGTATGTAGCAAGCCACTGATAGGCTGTTAATCATATTGCTGTTTGCGCTGCTGTGTGTATTTCTGTCTGTGGTCTATTTTTGGTGCAAACTTCTGAAGGATTAAGAAATAATGCAATAATGTGTTCTGTGTTATCCAGCACCTTTCTGTGAATTATTTCTCACCGTGCTTTTGATGAGACTCTGCTAATGGAACCTTCTCGCAAATGGTTCCTTCTTGTTTGCATGAGAAATCAACACTAGATTAATATATTCCCATCTCTATTTTAAGAATAAAAATTTTCTTCAGAGATGCAGTAGCTTTCAATGCATTGTGCAAGACCTATAAATTATGGGGTGTTTGCCCAATGTTATGAAATAAATAATCCCATAAAAAGACTTTGGGTCTGGTCAGCCCTTAATTCTATGTCCAGATCTAAAGAGTTCCTTTTGGCTTCTCTTGTACAATTTAAAAACTGGGTCCTCTGCTATATTTCGAACTGCATTTGTTCTCCCCTTGAAATTCAAAATATGTTTGCCGTGGGCTTTGGAAAGGGGTCTGCTCAAGAAACAAAAGTTCAAAGACCTGTGGGGCCTACAGAATTAGTTGTGTGGGTTCTGCACCTACTGTTGCAAATCTTTACTAGGCTTCTGCTAGGTGTCAGCTTTTGCACCTTTAACTCCTTTCTGAGAAGATACGAGGAGCTGCATTAGGAAGTGAGCCCATTTATATCTATATCTTTGTATTCTATATATATCCATTTGTATCTGTCCTGATTAACAATAGTTCTCCAAGGCCAGAGTTTTTTTTACACTCAAAATTGAGCAGATGAAGATTTTAACACTGGAGCCCAGAGAAATATTGCACTTCGTCTTTTTACTCTGCCCACAATAGTTGCATCATAGCCTGAAATGTGTGATGGCATTCAGAAACTCTTATAGGGAAGCACTGCTTTATAAATCTGAATAAAAAAATAAAGACACATACAACACGTTTCTTCCTGCCAGTTTTCTCAATACCAGGACAGTATTTCCTTTCTGCCATCAGGCCTACCCACATGCATGTTTGGCCACTAATTCCCTTCTGAAGTGGCCCTGAGCTACAGCCTCTCCTGGCCTTAGAAAATTTGCTGTGTTTCAGAAAGCTGCTCTCGATCTTAAGCAAACTGGCTAGCCCCTCAGTGTTTGCCCTTTTGATCTGCAACCTCTTCATGGAGGCAAATTCTCTTTGCATTATATAAACTGTGGCTGTGAATAGCTAGTGCAGTTGGCACAATACCCAGCATCCTGTCTTCAACAAGCATTTGACTTACAGGTTCCAGGCCATGAAAATTATTACCTCTTTAGAGGTACAGCAGTGTCCCTGTTTTAGACAAACTAAGTTGTGTGCCTCTTATCACAGCAATCATCCTTCTATTGTTCTACCATTACCATTAAGGGTTTTTTTTAAAAGGCTAAATACATGTTTGTAGCAATGCCACTTAGTATTTTTTCCTCACATGGGAGAAGGAATAATCTTGCACATCCCTCCTGCTCTTCTGTCCGTCCAGTATGTTTTAAGATTGCACAGAAACAAATACTTGGGTTATGGGTAGCTCTTTTGTGGCTGCATGGAAGTGGTGGTGCCTTCTACTGGTTAGGTCTTTCTCTTACTCTCAAGCCTTTCTACTGATGACCTAGGTTTGATAATGTGGGCCATGGGATCTAATCTGCGCAAGGACTGGCTTACAATATTTTTGTACACCAAAGGAAGCTGATACGGTATGGCTGTTGGAATGTCACGTTCGAATTCGTGCTCAGATTCTTACTCCACTGTGAGTTTGGGTTATTTCACACACAATGCAATGGTGAAGCTGAGTCTGCCATACAGTATGCTTCCAGAGTTGTAGCAAATCATGACTCCTTGGCAAATACACTTGTATGACATGTGTGTGTGTGTTTACCTGCAGCTAAAACTTCTTGCATATACTGTTATGAAATGAAAGGTGTGAAGGTAGCCATTGTTGGTTGGTTTTCACCAGCAGCTATCTGGCAGCTTAACCTGTTAAATAAAATAACACTCTGAGGCCCAGTGAAACAAGACACTGGGAGATCAATCCGTAATCATTTTATGTCACTATTCCTCTCAGGAGCTCAGGGCTTCATACATAGATTTTCTTGCACTTATTTCCCAGGAACCCTGTGAAGTGGCTTTGACTAGTGGCTGGTCACTATTTTGCAGCTGATCAGCAACTTTCATGGCTGGGCAGAGAGTTTGAACCCTGGTGTCTCAAGTCATAGTCTAGTTGCTTATACTAAAGGGGCAGTGCAATCCTAAGGGCTGCCTGCACCACAGCAGCAGGGTGCTGGTGTTCTCTTGGAGCGGCTAGTTCCCTACCTAGAGGTTTCCAGCAGAGACAAAGAGGCAGGAAAAAGACCGAGAGGTGGGGCCACACAGGCTGCAACCATGCCAGCATCCCCAGCAACTATGCCATTATGCCCAGTACAGGTCACAAGGTGCAATGGCAGAGCTATGATGGACAGGGTGGACATCCCTGCCAGCAGCAGAGCAGGAGGGGGGCCACTGAAGTGGGCTGTGGTGTGGGGGCCCACAGCACCAGCACCAGATCCCCCACTAGCTGCCTTAATGGAACAGAAGTGTTCTGGGACTGGAACAACCGTCATTCTACTCTGGGCACTGTCATTCCAGTCCCCAGAGCACCGATTCCAGGTCCAGGAACATTGTACTCTGAGGACTGTCATTCCAGTCCCAGAGAAATCTGTCCATGCCCAGAGACTGTAGTGTATTTCAGTGTATCCCATGCAAGTAATTTGGCATTCCTGTTTCCCATTGTATTCAGTGGGCATTCTATCATATCCCATTCTTCTCAGTGGCCATTCCTGTCGTTCATTTTAGTACATCCCTTCTCAATGCACACCTGACTGTCCCCAGTCTCCCTCTGAGTCCTTCACTACTGAACACAGGACCTAAGACAGATGCCTGCCTCCTCTACCAGCACCCTCCCCATCTGCCGCCCCAAACATATTGAGTCTACCTGCTGCATTGGCTCCCTAGCCATTGACTCTGGGGCCCTGCGAACCCCTGCCTTCTCAGTAATACTCCCCCTCTAGGTGTCTGCCACCCAGGTGACAGAGCTTCCCTCATCTTAGAGCAGGAACACCTTAGAACAGGCCCAAACCACCCACTGGCCCATCCCCCCTTCACACAGCAGCCAGTCGAGCCTCCGGAGCTGGGGTAACCCATGCAGAGTTGTGCAGTGAGACCTGCTGTCCATACAGTATGGACTTTGCACTCCCCCCCTTGGGTGTTAGCTCACCCAAATAGTGCTAAGTGCCTTCTCTGTGCTTTTCCTACCATCAAACTGCCACGTTACTCACTCTAAGTATGCACAGCAGGGAGCTCTGAGACAGAGTCCCATGCCACGTGCCCTACCTACTGACGTCTGGGATGTCCAGGCAGCCCCGTAGCTAACAACTTTTTGCTTGGGGGGGCAGTGTTTTGCTTGTGGGGCTGGCCATTATATGTCTGTGCGGAGCTGCTACACCGCGCTTATACTTCTAAGTAATAATTAATAAATGAATAGTAAAGGTAAAGGTTCCCTTGCTCGAAAGCCAGTCGAATCCGACTCTAGGGTTGCGGTGCTCATCTCCGTTTCAAAGCTGAAGAGCCAGCGCTGTCCGAAGACGTTTCCGTGGTCATGTGGCCGGCATGACTAAACACCAAGGCGCACGGAACGCTGTTACCTTCCCACCGAAGTGGTACCTATCTATCTACTTGCAATTTCTTGCTTTCGAACTGCTAGGTTGGCAGGAGCTGGAACTAGAGATGGGAGCTCACTCCGTCATGCAGCAACCCGGGTCTTGAACTGCTGAACTACCGACCTTCCACAGCCCACAGTTCAGCGTCTTAACCACTTGAGCCACCGCAGCTCCTAATGAATAATACAAGTGCCTTAAAAATGGCCAGAGTGATACAGTTTTTAAAAATCAGTGGAAATAGACCCCCCCCATTCTCACAGAAACCAAAGTGCTTAGAATCATATTAGCTTTCCAATTCCAGCTGGAGATGCCCAGAACTGAAACAAGAACCAGCCCACGCAAAAGACACCCTCCCCAACAGTAAAATAACAACAACAGGGATGTATTAAAAGGAATGACAGGATTGCCCATTGGAAACAATGGGAGAGATTTGAAGGCCCATTGGAAATAATGGGAACCAGGAGTGTCAATTGATTTGCATGGGTTCCATTGAAATACATTACAGCACAAGAAGAGTTGCAAAGAAAATGTGGAACGGATTTTCCATTAAGATCTCTGGAATGACAGCCCCCAGAGTGGAATGACAGCCCCTGGGAGTAGCAGAAGCATTCTGGGACTGATTTGACAGGGCCCAGAGTGGAATGATAGCCCCTGGGAATAGAATCTGTGTGCTGGGACTGGACCTGTCAGACAAGTCCCAGCTCACAGATTGTGTTCCCAGGGGCTGTCATTCCAGTGCCAGAATACTCCTGCTACTCCCGGTTGGCTTGAAACTCAACATCAAAAAAACTAATCTGGCATCCGGCCACATCCCTCAGTGACAAATAGAAGGGGAAGTCATGGAAGCAATGACAGACTTCACGTTCCTGGGATCCAAGATCACTGCAGACAGTGACTGCAGCCGTGAAATTAAAAGACACCTGCTCCTTGGAAGGAAAGCGATGGCAAACCTAGACAACATAATAAAAAGTAGAGACATCACCCTGCCAACAAAAGTCTGTATGGTCAAAGCAATGGTATTCCCAGTAGTAATGTATGGCTGTGAGAGTTGGACCATAAGGAAGGCTGAGCGCCAAAGAATAGATGCTTTCGAATTATCTGCTGGAGAAGACTTGAGAGTCCCTTGGACTTCAAGGAGATCAAATCAGTCACTCGGGTTCTTCCGGAGAGGACTCTCTGTCTGAGAAGGGGCAGTAGCTCCTAAAAGTCCTTATAAGTTGCGGAAGAGATTGGACAAGAAGAAGTGAAGGCTGAAGGACTCGGAATTGTGCCTTTGAAATATTTTGAATTGAGATGCTTTGGGGTATTTCCTGATATCAGTTAAATAAAAGTTAACAGAATATGTAACTCAGTTTGTAATGAGATTAATATGATTAAGACTAGATGTGTATTCAAGCTGATTAGAAGAACTCCTCTCCTAGATTTTTAGTCAGTAGTGGGTATCTTTTCTTTATCCCCTTAAATGTAGTCCCCTCCCTTATTTCTGTTATAGTTTTAATAAAAATGCAATAAAAATTCCCCTTTGGGGAGCAAAAAAAAAAAAAGATGAACAGGGAGAAGAAAATATATATTTCCAGAGATCTGAAGAATATTATATATACTATAAGAACTTATACCAACAAAAAGAACAAAATCAAGAAAATATAAAGGACTTTAAAAAATATATATGAACAAGAAGTTTACTGAAAAACATCGGAAAATTTTAAATGAACCAATTACGATCTTTGAGATAACTGAATTAATTAAAAAAGAAGACGACACCGGGTCCAGATGGCCTCCCAGCAGAATTCTACCAGAAGTTTGAAGAACAAATAACACTCCCATTAAAATCTGTAATACAAAATATTATACAAAAGGAAACCATTCCTAATACATGGAATGAAGCCCTAATTACTTTGATCCATAAAAAAGACACGGATGAAAAGGAAATCAGGAACTATAGACCAATCTCATTACTAAATGTGAACTACAAAATTTTCACAAATGTATTAGCTACTAGACTGAAAAGAGTCCTTGTGCACTTAATCCATCAAGATCAAGCAGGGGTTTTGCCCAAACGCCAAATAAGAAATAATGTAAGAATTGTCTTGAATGTTCTGGAATACCATGAAACCCATTCAGAGAAACAGATGGTGTTAGTCTTTGTAGATGCAGAGAAGGAGTTTGATAATGTTAGTTGGGAATTTCTATTACAACAACTAAACATATGGGATTGCAGGAAAGATTTTTATATAATGATCAGAGCAATATATAATAAAGTGCTAGGGTACTTGTGAACAGGGACGTTTTTGTATTGAGATACAAAAAGGGACAAGGCAAGGGTGTCCACTCTCCCCTTTAGTTTTTATTTATATGCTTGAAACCTTGAATGATATTGTTAGGGAAGATACTTTGATTAAAGGACTCAAAGGAAGAATTTAAGTTGCAAGCCTTTGCAGACGATTTAGTATTTATTTTGGAAGAACTATTATCTTCCATATCACAACTTTTAAACGGACTGCAAGAATTTGGGCAAGTTGCGGGTCTGAGACTTAATCTCAAGAAGGAGATCCTAAGATTGTCTGGCAGCCAGAAGTTCTAGCTTTTTTAGCATTATGCACCTCTAGGTGGCAAGCTAAGCTTGCTCTTTTAAGGCAAGAGAAATTTCAGAGGTGATTTGCCATTGCCTGCCTCTGCGTCACAACCCTAGTATTCCAAATACTAGTCAAGGCTGACCCTGCTTAGCTTCCAAGATCTGATGACTTCAGGCTAGCCTTGGCTATCCAGGTAAGACACTTCATACTGTTGATTTAGTTGGTCTATTCTGCAATATTGTATGTGAATACATATCAAAGGGCATAGAATCACAGAGATGGAAGAGGCCATACAGGCCATCTACTCCAACCCCCTGCTCAATGCTGGATTAGCCTAGAGCACCCCTGGCAAGTGTTTGTCCAGCTGCTGCTTAAAGATTGCCCGTGGGGGGGAGCTCACCACCTCCTAGGCAGCTGATTCCATTGTTGCACAACTCTAACTGTAAAAAAGTCTTTCCTAATATCTAACTGGTACCTTCCCATCCTTAATTTATTGTGAGTCCTATCCTCTTCTGCCAAAATGAACAGTTCCCTGCCCTTGTCAGGTCCAAAAGTCAAACAAATGGAACACAGTCTTCCAAGAAGCATATACTTTATTGTCAGTACTATTGGTCAGGAACACAAGCACTGTTAGGAATGAGTAAAAAGGGAAAGCTTACTGAGATATACAGAGTTCAAACGCCCCCCCACCCGTGGGCCAATCGGCCTGATTCCCGCGGGCGGGAAGGAATAACCAATGCAGCTGAGCTGGGAAACGAAACCAGTCACACGGTTGATTAATATGAAGACACTACAACTAGACAGTGGTACAAGGTTACAGATAACAGAAGGAGAGGCAGGGAAAGGAATGCGGCACCCAGTCGTACACAGGTCAGGTGGGTGCCTCCTCATTCCATAAACCATATGGCAGCATAGCTGACAGCCCTCCTCTAAGTGACATCCCTTCAAATACTTCAAGAGAGCAATCATGTCCCTCCTCAACTTCCTCTTCTCCAGACTAAACATTCCCAAGTCTCTCAGCCTTTCCTTATAGGCCTTGGTCTCCAGCCTCTGATCATCCTCATTACTCTCCTCTGCACCCGCTCCATTCTGTCCACATCCTTTTTGAAGTGAGGCCTCCAGAACGGCACACAATACTCCAGGTGTGGCCTGACCAATGCAGTGTACAGCAGGACTATCACATCTTGCGAACTGGAAATTATGCCTCTGTTGATACATCCCAAGATCACATTAGCCTTTTTTGTCACTGCATCACACTGGCTGCTGATATTTAACTTACAGTCCACCCGTACCCTAAGAACTTGTTCACACACACTGCTGCTCAGAAGTGTATCCCCCATCCAGTATGCATGTTCCTCATTTTTGTTACCCAGATGTAGAACCCTGCACTTATCCTTGTTAAATTGCATCTTGTTCACATCCACCCACGTTTCCAGTATGTGCAGATCTTGTTTAATTCTATATCTTCTAGTTTGTTTGCTGCTGCTTCCAATTTGGTGTCATCTGCAAATGTAATAAGTAGCCCCTCCATACCCTCATCCAGAGCAGTTATAAACATATTGAAAAGTTACCGGGCCCAGAACCAAGCCCTGAGGTACTGCACTGGACACCTCTCTCCGTTCAGATGAAATGCCATTGACAACTGCTCTTTGAGTGTGGTTCTCCAACCAATTCCCTATCCACCTAACTGTCCTAGAGTCCAGTCCACAGGCCTCTAGTTTATCCATCAGAAAACCATGGGGAGCCCTGTCAAAAGCTTTACTGAAATCCAGGTAAACAACAGCAACAGCATTTCCTCAATTTAGTAAGCTCGTCACACGATCAAAGAAGGAAATGAGGCTGGTTTGTTGGGGACAAATCCACACTGACTTTCCTGGATCACCAAGTTGTTCTTTAGATGCTCACAGATTGATCCATTTAAAATCTGCTCCAGTGTCTTCCCTGGGACAGAGGTCAGTCTCACTGGCCTGTAGTTTCCTCAGTCATCCCTCCTCCCTTTTTTGAAAATAGGGATAACATCTGCCCTCCTGCAGTCTTGTGGCATGTCTCCTGCCCTCCAAGAGCTGGAAGATGATGGACAAAGGCTCTGCAAGCTCTCCAGAAAGTTCTTTGAGCACTTTTAGGTGCATACCATCTGGCCCAGGGGAGTTGTACTCATTCAGTGCAGCCAGGTGCTTCTCAACTACCTCTCTGTCCATGTCAGCCAGCAGCCCAGATGCCGTGCCTTGCCTACTTCCATCTCTAGATGAGCCTGTTCTCTTCTTCAGGGAAAAAACTGAGGCAAAATAGGCATTAAGCCTTTCTGCTTTCTCTCTGTCCTCTGTCAAAGTTTCTCCATTTTCACCCAACAGTGGGCCCATTGCATCTTTTGTCTTGTGTTTGCTCCTCACATATCTGAAGAAGATTTTCTTGTTGTAGCGAGCCTCCCTGGCCAGCTTTAGCTCACTGTGAGCTTTGGCCTCTCTCATGGCTGACCTACAGTGCCTAGCAACCCGCAGATACTCTTATTTAGAGTATCCGCAGAGTCTGTAAAACGGAGCTCTTCCAGCAGGCTTTCGATTAGGAGCCACCACTAACATATCGACAATATCTGAATTACCAACAACTGAATTGTTACGGCCCTTATGTTAATAGTAATAAGAACAGCTAATGATACCAGTATGGCCACATAATACCATCATAGAATGGTCTTATAAGATGCTATCACCATCTACATGCAACAGCACTTCTCTCTCTATATATAAAAGAAAGTCCCCTCATCGTAAAATCAACGCCCAGACCAAACCACTGGACCTAGAGACACCAAATTTGGGGAGAGCACTCCCACCGTGGCGTAGGTGCTCGCTAAGAGGGGGTTTTAGAAATTCAATCCTTAAGTGGGTCAAAAGGGGGGAAATGTGCTCCCCCCATTGATTCCTATGCGGCTGCCAGGCAGTTGTCTCCCTGCACCCCCCACTCTCTGATTGGTCAGCTGCAGAGCTCAGTGTTCTGAGGCAAAAAATCCCAACAGTTACAGGAGTCTGCAGAGGGCTAATGACAGTTGAGGAAATCAGGAGTGGCCAAGAACCATCTGTGAGGTTAAGCAAAGCTGCTGGCACAGCCTCTCTGATGGCCTCAAACACTTCCCTCACCTCCTACACCTGACAGGCAGTTGTCCGTCAGGTGCAGCAGCAGTTGCAGGGTGCGTAAAGCCACTAGGTAGCCCTCCTAGCAGTAACGCCTTAGTGATCCTGCCAGGCCAGCCTCCACAGTTACTTCTAATACTCCTCCCCCTTCCCCCTCCTACACTGGACAGGCAGCTGCCTGTCAAGTGTAGGAGAGGAGGTTGGGATGCTTACAGCTGTCAGGGAGGTTTGCTCAGCAGGATTACCTTAGGGCTGCTGCTGGCCCAGCTTCCCTGATGCCTTTAAACACACTCTTCACAACACCAGACAGGCGGGTGTCTGTCAGGTGTAGGAGCAGGGCCAGGGTACTTCATCAGGCTCATATGAACTTACTTAGTATCTGATTGCTCGGATGGTGTTTTGAATACGTAGTTATGTCCCACTTCTTAAATGTAACATAAATGAGAGGCAATTTTATTTAAAAAGGGGGGGGTATGCCCTCCCCCCCAATTTAATGCCCAGGCCAAACTCCTACACCAAGAAATCCAAAATAAGGGGAGTGCATTCCTACCATGATGTCAAACCCCCCCACAAAGAGATTTCTGAGAAACATGACCCCTAAGGGGGTAAAAAGGGGCAAAATATGTTCCCCCAATTGTTTTCCATGCACCTGGCAGGCTTCTGCCTCCTTGCCCCCCCCATTGGTCAACTGTGTAGTTCAGAGTTATGAGGTAAAACCTGCCTCTTGCACTCACCTCCCTCTGAGTGCAGTTAAAAGCAACTGCAGACAGTTGAGGACAGTTACAGAAATCAGCGATTCAAGACTCCTGAATAGACATTTTTCAAAAAAGCCAGCATGGCAATTGAGTTTATGAATGTTCATGGGGAGATAGTAAAGGACCTTTCTAGGAGCCATTTCGATGCATGCCTCACTCACGAGCCTGAAGAAATGTCCACCATGTCACCACTCCCTCACACCAACTCCCCCTCACACCTCTCACCTCTTACTGCCGCCAAGAAAGCTCCTGCCAAACATCGAGCCAGATACACCAGTGCTACCAGGAGGAGGTAACTTAGGAATGTGGCAAAGACATTTGTACATAGTACTCCTGCGGTGCACCAAAGCTGCACAGGCCAAGTACCAGTGAGATCACCCTGAGGTGCTCAGAACAACACTGTATCCATATGAGCAAAACATTCCAGGAACACAAGTAGAGAGGCCATCACTTTCATGGAAGATAGCAGGAGTTGAGTTAACAGACGACTGCTTCTTAAATGGGCAGGTCTGTGTTGCCTATAAAGTGAGCTCATCAAGCAGCCTGGTGATCCTAGCACCTGAGGGCAGGACCACCACTGTGGTCTACAGAGTGGTCCTTCAGTATAGAGGGGTGGGAAAGTACGTATGTCTCACTTCATTTTTTTCACTACAAACTTCTCCATTAGAATTCCTACAACAAATGTTACATTTCAGACTTCACATCATCAGTATTATAACTGGGTTTACATAACTTAAATACCGTAGCGAAGCATGGGTATCAGGCTAGTTATACATAAATCTTATTGTTTGTCTGAATTTTATACTATCGCATTGTTTAATGCATCTGTGTTTTATTGTATTTATTGTAACCTATTGTAAACTGCCCTGAGCCTGCCCATGTGGGGAGGGCGGAATATAAATAGAACAAAATAAATAAAGAAGTATATCCTTGCCTCCACTTCTTGAACATTTCCTTTTTCTCCCTTACACATCATGGAGTTCTCTGTCCGTCCACATTGGCTTCTTGGATCCCTTACTATGTTTCTTGTTGGAATAGCCATGGCTTGGGCTTGCAAGAGCTCTTGTTTTAGGAGAGCCCACCCTTCACTGGCTCCCTTCCCTGCCAGCAGTCTCACCCATGGAATGATTCTCATCATGCCCCGAGTTTATTAAAATCTGTCCTACTGAAATCTAACATACATGTGTGGCTACGAACTTCCTTGGTCCCCCACAGCAAAAGGAACTCTAGCAGGACATGGTCACTACGCCCTAAGGTCCCTACCACCTTCACCCCATCTACCATTTCTTGCCTATTGGCCAATATTAAGTTGAGTGCGGCCAAGCCACTCATAGCTTCCTCCACCATTTGATTAATTTGATGAGTAGCATCCGGCTACTCATTTCCATGTTTGAGATCAGTAGTGCAATTGTTCTTGCAAGGTAGCCTCATACTCTAAGGCACCCTGATGCATTGTAGAGCTGTGTGACATAATTATGTTTTATCTGTTTTTTTCTCTGTGGCCTAGGTGAGCTTCTTGGCAGTATAACCATAATATACCTCCTGTTTATAATTTGGCTATTCTGAACTCATGAATATGCAAAGCCTGTATGAATGACTGGTAACTTACATGATGCCTGTCCATGTGGCAGGATATTGTCTGACTGGTTCACCTTGAACAAGTGCTTCCATGTGCTTGCCACACTTAGACCGATTTCCCACAAGCTGCTGCTCCACGCTTGCTCTTCCCTTTGTCCTGATCCTACGTGTCAATTTCACACTATGTGGTGCACGGCGGTATTTTGCCCCGCAGCTTCGCGTGATTTCCTCCCCATCTATTCAATCCTGTTTTTTGAGGATTGAGTAGACGCGGGGAAAATTGGACAAAGCTGCGGGGCAAAATGTGGCCGCATAGCACATGGTGTGAAATTGACACGATCGGGGCAAAGGGAAGAGCGAACGTGGAGCAGCAGCTTGTGGGAAATCGGCCTTAGAAACTCCTCTGGTGTTGAAGGCAAAAGTGCTAGCATGAAAATGGCAAAACAGAGGTGCAGAATGATCAGGACTGAATATTTGCACTTCATTGAAATGGTGGTGTTCTGCTACAGTATACACAGACACAGTGCTTGGGAAGGGAATGAGCTGCTGTTTTTGCATT
>NW_015174853.1:816433-873460 GCF_001447785.1 Gekko japonicus
TAGATACATTTTATTTATTGTCTGTGTTTTTACTCAGCCTTTCAGCCAAAACAAATTAGCTCCTAAAGGGGTTCACTGCAATTAGAAATCAATACAAGTTAAAATATAATAAAAATTGGGGAGGTGTCTGTTAGTGAGGTATTACTCCGTGTAGGAGGGGTTCTCCATGGTCCCCGTCTAGGTATAGTGGAAGCATTCCTCATCTCCCTCTGGCCTCAAGGATGGCAGTTGGTAGATGGGAGGGAAGGTGCTCAAAGGTGGATTCAGGCATGATGGGTTTTGCCGTTAGATCCCCCCCCCCTGCCAGTATCCGAAAATCAAAGAGCTGATTTTCACGCTGAGAATGTCATGGAGTTTTTACTGATATACATAAATCTGGCTCCCAGATCAGGCATGATTCAGCATGACATGAAAAGACTTCTGTATTCTAATAATCTCTCTCTCTCTCTCTTTTATTATCCTAGGGGCAGGATGGGACTGGGTTCTACGCAAGCTTTCTATTTGCTAGTGAACAACAAGACTTTAGCCAGCATGTCTCTGACTCTGGCTGAAATATACCAGGATTACAAAGATGAAGATGGATTTGTATACATGACTTATGCTTCCCAGGAGATGTTTGGATACCAGTTGGCCACTGACAAAGGGAAATCTAATGAATGTCTCCAAAAAACATAAGTGTCCTTTGAGAGGCAGCTGCGGCTAGGCAGCGAAGCTGTGAATCATATAAGTTACTTGAAGTGAAAAGAAGCTCTGTTTGACATGGGCTCAGCTGAAAGATTAATGGCCCAGGAGCTGGCAAGGCCCAGCTAAAGAAGCAAGTAGTGGTATAAACCATCCTAAACAAAGGACATGGGCATTTGTTTTGTATTTGAATGGATGCTTGTGTGACAAAAGAAAATAGTTGGGGTATGCTTCAGTGGGTTTTCTCTTTCTTTTAAAAATGCCCTCAAATTATCTGTTTTAAAATTATTACTAAACTGGACATTAGTGAGATGCAAATAAATTAATCTCAAGATTGTGTGGGGAAAAACCATTCAGTATGGGAACCTTCCACAAAACTGGCTTGCAGGGTACACAGAAGAGCTGATCAGAATTCAGGTTACTGTAGCACTTCCTGTTTGTAAACAGTATTTTTGAGCACAGCAAAACACAAAGGCTGTGGTTGGCTTTTAATATATTTCCACAGTCAATTGCTAATCTTCCTCTGGGACGTAGATTCCCCAAAAGTGAGTTTAGAGGTTTGCTTGCTTGCTTGTTTTTGGCTTGGCATTGCCAAGTGGTGAGTCCCGTGTACAGCTGGGTTTTACACAGGAGGCCAGTGCTGTGTCATGTGATGGGCTTCCTCAGAAGTGCTAATGCACACTGATCACTACTTTATGGTGCTTATGAAAATCAGCATGCAAGGTGGGGGTCAGGAAATCTAGGGGCACAGCTTCCTAAATAGGGGTGAGGCTGGAGTGCAAACTGAAGGTTTCTAACCTTCATGCTGAAGCAGCACTTCTTGTGGCCTTAGAAGGACTTCTGAGGGTTGCCTTTAGAGCTCTGCTGTGGGCCTCAGTGGACCCTTTAAACTTGACTCCAGTTGACCAGATTGCCATTTTAAAATGAGCCTTGCCCAAAGTATTTCCCTCGATTGTAGTTCACCTCACATAGTGCAAGGGGATTAGAAATTGCTGAACCTAATCCTTGTTGATAAAATTAAACCAGTGAGTCTGTTGCACCAACATCCAGCTTAAGATGGCTGTACTTCAGTGGTGCTTAGCTAACTTAAAGGGTCCCTTAGTTGGCAGAAATATGCAACTAAAGTTCAGGTCTCTAGAATGTCACAAACCGCATGACCTGGAGCGTGTATCACAGGCTTTGGGAACAAGTAAGCCTTTGTGGCTGGAGTTTTATTTTTAATAGGCGTTCACTGTGTGGTGAACAAATAGTACCTTGCCGTGACATGCAATTTGATTGACTAAACTGCTAGTTCTGAAAAACAGCACAAGTTAACTTGTCTGTGTAAGCCAGTGGGGTGCAGTGGTTAGAGTACCAGGCTAGGATCTGAGAGACCCAGGGACAAATCCCCACTCGGCCATGAAGTTCACTGGGTGACCTCCTGCCCATCATTCTCTCTCAGCCTAACCTATTTCACAGGGTTGTTGTGAGGATAAAATGGAGGAAGGGAGAACTGTGTTGTAAGCCTTGTAGGGTCCCCATTGGAGACAAATGCAGAGTATAAATATATAAATAAACAGATAAACTTAAGAAGTGCTGAACTAGTGAAATCTGTCTAATGCTACTGAGGAAAAATTTAGTTTATCTGAGGCTTCTTTTTCAATGTGATGGGGAGTTTGGTGTGTTGAAGAGAACTGGAGTTTTTTTTTAATCTATAAGTTACGTCTCTTAAAGCAGGGTTCCTTCAGGATCTTTTTATGTGTGATCTATCATCTTTGCATGTTATGAAACTGCTGTGCTAACCTATAAACTGACAGACATTCCTGCCCAAAAAAGAGAACTTTGGCAAATGTGATGAGTAAATGCTGTCTCGTCTACATGACGGTTTTGCCTGCAGCTGGTGTTGTGCTTGTATCATAGGTATTTGTTGACTGAACATTTGTTGGCTTAGAAAAATTGCTTTTGAATCAACCAAATACGTTTTAACTTTCAAAGGGTTAAGTCAACACCTGTTTGGCTAGAATAAGAGGCAAGGAGATGGGAACAGCCACAAGAATGTGTGTAAAAGATGAAGGTGCAAGTAAGCTGTAATGGGGGATATTTTAGAGCAGTCTGCCCCCAGAGGATTTGTCTCCCTTTTAAGCAGCTGGGTTCCCCCACCCTACATTTTCTACAAGTGACTCAAAACTGCTTTTTATGAGTTTGAACTCTGGACTTAGAGAATTCAGACCAAAAAAATTGAATATTGGTGTTACTATGACAAAAATTAACTGAACAATTAAAAGAATGATATGGTTAAACACGTCTGGTCTGTTCAATCTACTAAAATCATCTTTGGCCCCGGTCACACGGAGCATTAGCCACGCTAGAGAGACGGAAGATAGGCGGATTTTCCGGGCGCGATCACAGCGCCACATCTGGGAAGCGTAGAGCTCCTGTGGCTCACCCGAGGCTTCCCGCCGAAGATGCGGGGTAAAAAACTAGTACCTCCGAGGTACTAGTTTCCGGAAACCACGGGGCAAGGGCGGGCGTCTGATCGCGTTTCCGGTGGCATCCAGCGCCCGCCCATGTCCCCTCGCAAAAAGGGTTTTTTCCCCCAAGTCTCCATGGGATGCACACAAGCACCCAACGGAGCATGCACACATTTCAGTTTAAAAAAACCCCCACAACCCCGTTTGCCACGCCGCTCCGCTTCTTTGCCGCGTCGTGTGATCCGCACCTCCCCCCTAACCACGGGAGCTCGACAGGACCTCAACCCAACGCCTGATTGCGCAGTCGCGCGTTATTTTGCTCCGGGGCAAACAGCCACGCCTCCCCCCCGTATTTTCCTGCCCGTGTGGTCGAGGCCACAGATTCCCTTTGAATGAAACATTTAGTGTTGGTGAAAGGTGATAGTGCCTTGCAGAAAAGATTAATCAAGGGTAGGAAACTCAAAGGCACTACGTTAGAAGACTGAAGTGCTGCTTGTGCTGCGTAACTGATGTTGGGAAATGTCAGGGGTTGCCTTCTACTTGACAATTGCTGTTGCATGAGGTCTTTTAAAATTACATTTCAGCAAAGAATAAAGAAGTGTTGCATTAAAGAAATTACATGATACAGCTTCACTGTTTTGAAGCACCCATCTCTGAATAACAGCAAGTCCGCTTTTGTGTGAGGAGTTGCATGCAAAAGCAACAGATGTCTCCTAACAGTCAAGATTGTAAAACTCTTTAAATGCACTTAAATGAAATCTGTGGTATTATCCAAGCAAACTGTAGCTACTGCCAAGGTGTGCATTACTGAGAAATGTGTAATCCAGCTCTGAGACATCAGCTTTGGTTTTGTTTTAGCCATTATGCATTCCTTAGACCATGTTCTTCTTCTGAGTGACTCTGATTCCTGCCCTAAGCATGTTTAGTGGTGGGGGAGACATTTTAAAGTTAAGATTATTTCTCTTAGGAGCTTTTACTTGGGATGCATAAACATAGAGGCTTTTGATAGTGCTAATCACAGATTGTTCCAGTAAGGCAGCAGCGTTTCTGTGTTTCATGGAAAAAAATTTCCTGTGACTATGATCACAGACTTGCCACCATGATGTAAACTGAGCTTTGTCCACACATTTGTGTATTATACAAAAATTGCATGGAAGCACTGTTATCCAAACAGATCTACACATCTCAGGGCCATAATATGCAAAGTCATCCCCTTGCTAACACAGAACTGAGCCAGCTGTACTGAAAGAACCTTGGAAAGAGCTGCTGGGAAGGTGTGTGGGGTTGGGTTTTTTTGTTTTTGTTTTGCCTTTCCTAAACTGCTAAACTACTGGGGAGTGTTAACTGAGGTTGCTTTGTGAGAGGATAGAATTTGAGGGTGAGTGGGTGCTTGTAGCCTGCTGGAGAGTGGTGTTTTTGTCTGGGTCTCTTTGGGTCTTTGTCTGGTCTATTACTTATTGAGCAAGGTCTGTTTGCCTGGGGCTAACTGCAGGCCCCACCATCTGCTGTTGCTGCTGGGAGGCAGAGGCTGTGGGCATCCGAACTGTAAGGCTTCTCTTAGGCAGAAACTTAGCCTGGGGATCAGGCCTGAGGACCCTGCATCACTCTAGTACCTTAAAGCTAATAACCAGTTAGAAGCCAGCAGGGCTATCCAGTTTTTTGCAAAGAGTGCCCCATGTACAATTATCTACCCACTGGGTAGAAATTGTGAGTGTGCGCTCGCATGGATCTGGTAGGACCTGGAGAGCTTCTGGAATTACTGATTTCCAGAGTTCCCCTGGATAAAATGGCTGCTTTGGAGGGTTTCACTTAATATATTTTTCTCTTCTCAAACCACACCCTCCCCAGGCTCCACCCCAAAATCTCCAAGAATTTTCCAACCTGGAGCTGGCAGTCTTAGGAGTAGCAGATACTTTTTGCTGAGCAAAAAGTCCTGAGAAAGGTGGGGTGAGTGTAGGCCTTTTTCAATATGGATGCCCTGATGCTTGCACCATTGGGTGTTATAGCACAAAAAAGAAGGTTGCATTTACCTGTAACTGTTGTTCATCGAGTGGTCTTCTGTGCAGGCACACATCCCTCCCTCCTGCCCCGCTGTGAACTCTCTGGAACTTTAGTTTTCTAGGGGTCTCCGGTGGCGGCATGGAGAGAACTGAGGGAGTAGCACCCCTCCTCCTGGTCATGTGAGCGTTTTGGCGGGAAAGTGCCAGAGGGAGGATGGGTGCTCCTAGTCTATTAGAAAGCTTGGAAATCTTTTCCGTGGCTGGCCTGTGACTACGCAGTCCCATGTGGGACTGCACAGAAGCCATGACGATTAACACTAAATTTTGTAGAATGACTACAGATATTTTGTCCAGTTGGGGGTTTGTTCTTTCATACTTTGTGTCTGAGATACCTTGAAATGCGTGTTCAGTGCTCCTATGAACAGAGTCAGCAGTTTACGCTCGGTTTGGCACAGCTGTTAATGTTCTTTCAAGACAGCAAAGTCACCAGCTTGTACGGTAAAACATTCCCGAGGGGCAGCCATGTTAGTCTGCTTCAGCAAAACAGAAAGGAGTCTTGCGGCTCCTTAAAGATGTAGCAAACAGATTTATTCTGCCATAAGTGTTCATGGACTAGATGAAGTGGACTCTTTGCCAAAGTGGGTGATAAACACTGCAATGAGAGAGCAGTCCTCACTGACATGAGCCAATCCTGTCAACAAGCAAGGAATCAAAGAGGCTCACAGGACCTCTTAGCAATCTAATTGGGCTAATTATTTTATTAATTAATGAGATGAGTACAAAAGCCAATAGCTCAGGATGCCTGCCCTGAACCATTCTCTCGCAGCATCACACTTTGGGCTCATATTCTCTCATGCAAACATTTTTCCTCTGTTGAATACAGTAAAATCTGATGGGCCCAGCTGAGGCTGAATAATAAGAACATAAGAACATAAGAGATGCCAATGTTGGATCAGGCCAAAGGCCCATCCAGTCCAACACTCTGTATCACACAGTGGCCAGAAATACCAGTGCCATCAGGAGGTCCACCAGTGGGGCCAGGACATTAGAAGCCATCCCACTGTTGACCCCCCCAAGCACCAAGATGACAGAGCATCACTTGCCCCAGAGTCCCTATCTATACCTTGTGGCTAATAGCCACTGATGGACCTCTGCTCCATATGCTTATCTAATTCCCTTTTGAAGCCGCCCATGCTTGTAGCCGCCACCACTTCCTGTGGCAGTGAATTCCAAGTGTGAATCACTCTTTGGGTGAAGAAGTTCTTCCTTTTATCCGTTCTAACCCGACCGCTCAGCAATTTCATGGAGTGCCCACGAATTCTTGTATTGTGAGAAAGGGAGAAAAGTACCTCTTTCTCTACCTGCTCTTTCCCATGCATAATCTTATAAACCTCAATCATGTCACCCCTCAGTCGTCGTTTCTCCAAGCTAAAGAGCCCTAAGCGCCTTAACCGTTCCTCATAGGGAAAGTGTTCCAACCCTTTTATCATTCGAGTTGCTCTTTTCTGCACTTTTTCCAAAGCTATAATATCCTTTTTAAGGTGTGGTGACCAGAATTGCACACAGTATTCCAGATGAGGTCGCACCATTGATTTATATAGCGGCATTATGATATTGGCTGATCTGTTTACAATACCCTTCCTAATAATCCCCAGCATAGCATTGGCCTTCTTTATTGCAGTCACACACTGTCTCGACATTTTCAGTGAGTTATCTACTACAACTCCAAGATCTCTCTCTTGATCAGTCTCTGCCAGTTCAGACCCCATCAACGTGTATTTATATTTAGGATTTTTGGCTCCAATGTGCATCACCTTGCACTTGGCCACATTGAACCCCATTTGCCATGTTGACGCCCACTCGCCCAACTTTGACAGATCCCTTTGGAGTGCCTCACAATCCTCACTGGTTTTCACCACCCTGAACAACTTCGTATCATCCGCAAATTTAGCCACTTCACTGCTTACTCCCAACTCCAAATCATTAATGAACAAGTTAAAAAGCAGTGGACCAAGTACTGATCCCTGTGGTACCCCACTGCTTACACCCCTCCACTGGGAGAACTGCCCATTTATACTCACTCTCTGTTTTCTATTAATTAGCCAGTTTTTGATCCATAAAAGGACTTGTCCTTTTATCCCATGATTTTTGAGCTTACTTAGGAGCCTTTGATGAGGAACTTTATCAAAAGCTTTCTGGAAGTCAAGGTAAACAATATCTATTGGATCCCCCTTGTCCACATGTTTGTTCACCCCCTCAAAGAACATTAACAGGTTAGTGAGACAAGATCTTCCCTTACAGAACCCATGTTGAGTCTGCCTCAATAGGTTTTGTTCATCTATGTGCCTACTAATTCTTTCCTTAATAATGGTTTCCACCAATTTACCCGGTATCGACGTCAGACTGACTGGCCTGTAATTTCCCGGATCTCCTCTGGAACCCTTTTTAAAGATGGGAGTGACATTAGCTACCTTCCAGTCAGGAATGGAGGCTGATTTTAAGGAAATATTACATATTTTTGTCATGAGATCCACAAGTTCACAAATGAGCTCTTTCAGAACTCTCGGATGTATGCCATCTGGGCCTGGTGATTTATCAGTTTTTAAGTTGTCTATCAGTTTTAGGACCTCCTCTCTCGTCACCTCAATCTGACTCAGGTCTTTCAACACCCCTCCCGAACTCAGCGGCTCTGGAGTGGGCAAGCACCTCTCATCTTCCACAGTGAAGACGGAGGCAAAAAATGCATTTAGCTTCTCCGCCATTTCCCTATCATCCTTCAGTACTCCTTTTACCCCTTGGTCATCCAAGGGCCCCACTGCCTCCCTGGCTGGTTTCCTGCTTCTAATGTATTTGAAGAAAGTTTTATTGTTGGACATAGGTAAGTCTTTCACAAATAATACCTATTACATAGGTAATAATGGACATAGGTAAGTCTTTCACAAATGGGCATTCATGAACTGGGGTGCACACAGAGATATTATTTCTTTTGGAGTCATTTTGTTTGCTTTGGGCATTAGTTTGGGTGATTTTTAGATAGGTTTCAATTAATGCATTCTCATAATGTGTAACTTCCCCTACCCCAACAGGAATGAAATCCTCTGACACTAGTCCTCACTCAAGGAAGCTTTGTCCTAAAGATGAGGCAGACAGCAGGGGAAAGTCCAGTTTTTCAGGCCTTAAAGTTGTCCTATACTGAGTGGGCACATAGATGCATGGTAAAATAGTTATTTCTTCCGTCCTTTCCTGCAGCCAAGATCCTGATGTGGGACAGTGTTGAGACTGGGAACCTATCTCTAAACAGAAATGGCAAGCAACCTAAACCCAGCATTCAAACATGAACCTTCTTCTAGATTCATTCATGTCAGTATTCCACACACACACACACAAACCAGTCTGTATAATTTATTTTATTTCTAGGTATCAGTTAAGAAGCCAGTGGCCTGCATGCACTTTTTTAAAAAAGACTGTTTACACCCTGTAATGATTTCAAGTTATATGTGTGTGTTTCTTAAATTGTTGGTAAGTGTCAGAAGAACAAGGGTGGAGAAAGAGGGAGATGAGTGAGTGAGATGATTGGTTGGTAACTGAGAGTGTGTGGACGGAGCTATGAGGGTGTGTGTGTGTGTGTGTCTGTCTCTGTGTGTATGTGGAGAGTGTTCAGTTCGAAGTCAGCAGCTGTCAGTAGTGGTCAATCTACACAGAGTCTGAGAAGTAGTCTTCTAACTAGAATCATATAGAAGTGCTGTGAAAAGCATTAAGATTCTAAAGGAGGAATAACAGATACTTAAGGGAGCATATTAGGCAAAATCTAATATACTCAGAGTATTTTAAGAGTGTGGGAAATGGGTGACAGAGACGTCACCTGAGTAAAAAGGGAAAGATTTTACTGAGCAGCTTAACAAAACATCTTGTAACCAATACACTTCTTTTACCAATAAAGATTTATCTAGTTTATTGTTAACCCAGAGTCTCATCCTCAGAACCACATAGTCCAATGAAGGAGCCTTAGAGCTTGGGCACAATACTGTGGGAAAGGTTAATTAAAGACTGGAATTAAATTCCTGGTGGCAGCGATAGATACTTTGAGTGAGAGAAAGAAACAACTAGAAACACCTAACCACACAAAATAAAAGAGAGGTACCGTCACACCCTAACTTTTTATGTGACTGACATATTATAGGTTCCCTGAAGACTAACATTTGAAGGGAGACATTTAATCTTGTCTCATCTCTGAGCTTTTGACTGCCTTTTATATGTCCGTTACCCACCATGCTTGTTAAGGGCCAAGTGTTTCAGCTGAAGACACTTCAGCTAGCCTAAGAAGACCCACCAAGTACATTGTACTCTTGCCAACTCCAGTTTAGGAAATTCTTGGATATCTGGGAATGCACACTGGGCAGGGTGGAGTTTGGGGAGGGGGGGGAGCTTGGCAGGGTTGTGCGCCAGGAAGACCCATGCCAGGAAGTCGCCATCGCCGGACTGAAAAGACCTCCCGCAGAGAGACTAAGAACAACAAGACTTCGCCATAGGGTGCCTGTTAGGGTAGTCCCTTCCCTTCATTGTATGTGTGGCCCTAGGTAGGATGTATTGTATAATGTAATGTAAACCGCTCAGAGCCCTTAGGGGGTGAGCGGTATATAAATTGAATGGAAAAAAATAATAAATAAATAAATAATGCAACAGAGTCCATCCTCCAAAGCTACCATTTCCTCCAGGGGAACTGATCTCTGTAATTCCAGAAGATCCCCAGGCCCCACCTGAAGGCTGGCAACCCTAACTCACAGGCGGATGCAGATATACCATCCAGCCAAGTCCTTGTTGCCCTGCACTGAGCAGCTACTGACAGAATTTCAGCCTCATATGTTCCTTCATCCTAAAAGTGAATCTTCATGCTGCTACTTCCAATTTCCCATCTCCACCAACCTGCTGCCCCCCCTGCTTTGCCAACAGTGTTTTTTGAAGTATCTGTCACAACAGTTCCTTCCCTGTCCAGGCTTCCTAGACCCAAAAGAATACAGTAGGGCTCTGAAAGTTTTGGTTGGGCACCTGCTGTCTCTCCCCAAGCTCCTGCAGTTGATGGCACAGGACCCCCAACTAATTCCCTTCCACCAAATCTGGCACAGTGTGAGGTGGTTCAGATTTGCCTCTGAAATGGATAATGTAAAATCCTTATTCCAACAATATTTACTAGTCTATGCCATACCTGACCTTCTTGCCTATAAAAAAACCACACTAAGAATTCTGTTAAGTGCAGAGAGAGACTCATTTTCCAGCATCATTATGTATTAGTCACCAACAAAAGAAAACATCTCTTAATAGGTAAAACAACTATTTTTCTATAGGAAGTCTACTGCTAAAATGCCTGATATGTCTAGAACCTTTGTAGGACAAGACAAAGGTAACTTAACTATTTTAAAACCTAGTTGCATTTTATTAGTCCATTAAAATGTTTTACAAGTGCTTAGAGAATAATATTTACAATAGGGTCCTGCTACAAAATGTTGCATTGAGGGAAATTCTTCTTCTTTTTTTTTGTAATATACTTTATTAAATTTTTTGGGATATACAGAGGTAGGGGAAGAAAGGGAAACAAAAGTAATACATCTTCTGCATATAAATCTTCTCCACACATCATTTCACATTACAAAAAGATAAGACTGAATTTTTTTAAAGTTCATAAAGGCTTCTTCATATTATATTATCAAAAAGTTCATATCTTTATGATTCTTTCTTATCCAGTCGTAAAAAGGAGTCCATAGTCCAACAAAATCTTCTTCTATTTGCCCTTTAAAGATTAAAGTCAATTTGTCCATTTCCATACTTTCCATAATCTTCACTATTAGGTCTTGTTCAGAAGGTATTGTTTCCAAAAGGTTGCAAATAAGATTCTAGCTGCTGTTACTACATGAATTATAAAATATCTTTTATTTTTATCAAAATCATCTGGTATGCAATTCAGTAAAAACAATTCTGGTTGAAAAGGTAATGAAATCTGCAAGACTGTCTGAATAAATGTATGTACCATAACCCAGAACTTGCATACAGTTTCACATGTCCACCACATACGGTAAAATGTACCTACATGTTTTTTACACTTCCAGCAACTATTAGACATATTTTTGTACATTTTAGCTAATTTATCTGGTGTTAAATACCATCTATAAAACTTCTTATATGGATTCTTTTTAAATGCAACTGATTTAGTCATTTTCACTTTCCACAGTTTACTCCACTGTGTAAGATCAATATTATAACCTAGATTTTGCATCCATTTAATCATGCAATCTTTAACACCACTTCATCATCCATTTTCATTTGCACTAAAAATACATACATTTTCTTGATCAATTTATCATTAGATGTACATAACAATTTTTCAGATGTACATTGTTCTAAATAAAAACCAGATTTTCTATCTTTAATATATCTAGATTCAATTTGAGCCCTTGCCTACCAATCTAGATTGACACCTTGCCTTGTTAGTTCTTCCTTTGTTTTTAGGGATCCTTTACTATCTAAAAGATCTTCATATCTAAGAATTTTGTCTAGTGAAATTAAACTTGGTTGTGAAAAGGCTTCCAGGGGTGAGACCCATCTTGCAGTTTTAGAATATACCAATGGTAGAATCTTTTCCCAAATTGATAATAAGGATTTTCTTATCAAGTGATTTTTAAAGTATTTATGCCCAGCTGTTCTCCTATACCAAACAAAAGCATGCCACCCTATCTTTAAATCATGCCCTTCTAAGAGCTAAAAGTTTTTGGTTTTCAAGCAATATCCAATCTCTCATCCAGATGCATTGAGGGAAATTCTTCTGCACCTCTTCTGACGTAGCGGGACAAGCTCTCCTCAAACTCTTACTCAACACCAAGGAAGCTTATAATGCACGAGGGGTGGTCTGTTGGGATGTTGCTTCCAGAGGAACTGATCTCTGTAATCTGGAGAACCCCACCTTGATTTTGGTAATCTTATACTGTACAAAGTACTTGCTAAGCAGAGGAAAGGCTTTGTAAGTTTTACTGATGATCAGCACAATGTAATGAAAATCCCTATTCTTCTCCAGACCTCAGTCTGTTTTCTCCCTGAAGGCTGAGAAGAAGTGCTTGCTTCCTTTCTGTTTTAATGGCCACAGGGCAAAAGTTACCCAATGCCCAAACTTTCCCGTCATGCGGCTAAGATCCCATGACAGCATAAAGGATCATGGATGCACAAGCCCACCCACCCCAGTTGTGGGGTGGAAAGTCTTTTCTCCAGATGTGGGGTTTTCCTCATGCATGTTGTAACTCTTGCCGTCACAATGCCATCTGCTTTGCTATTAGGGGGAACAGGCAGAGGGCTTATGAGGTGATTATTTTTCAAACAGGCATATTTGGTTCAAGGGTTCGATATGCTGGCTTCTTTTTTCCCTTTATCTCCTTGCCAAAGGAACATATATGGTGGGGGGAGAGAGAACAGTATGCTTTGAGAGGATTCCTGGCACGTTTGCATTGACCTAATTGACTCAGTTTCATAGCTTATTAATTGAAGACCATTTGCTAATACTGCATACCTCCGAAACAATTTTTGCCATCCTTTTATTCTTGAATCTACCATATATGGAAAAAAAAACACTTTCCCCTTCACACACCCCAAAAATAGTGAGGGGGAGGCCGGAAGGAATTTTTGTCTGAAGGCTTGATATGGTTTTCAACAGCTCTTCTTCTACTGCTGCCTTATTGGCCCCACACTTATTTACAAATACATCTGTCCAGAGTAATTTAATATAAGTGATACTGTCCAGCACGAATAATAAGAAAAGAGTTTTGTCAGACTCAGAGAGTCAGACATGAAATCAGGGTTATAATGTTTTTCTCCCAAGTGGTCTGCTGCGTGACAAAAGGGAGCCAGTCAAATTGTAAATCTTCCCTTCTAGTGTCTGGCTGGGAGCTTTTATGGGTCTGCTGGTGATTAGACACATGGTCAGTTCATGGTTCTAGCCAGTTAAACAGGGAGTGTTTTCTCTTGATTACATCACTAGATTGCATCAGTCCAGAATACTTCTGCTATGCTAGAAGGAAGCTTCATGCAGCAGGTCATACATTTTCATTGGTTTTGTTTTGTTTTTTAAGGATTCTCAAAACATTGTAATCAACTGTTTCATAAAAGTTTTCACAAAGGATTGCATAAAGTAAAAAGGTCTTTTACGTCTCCTGTTGTTGTTTCCAAAATACATTGTTTGCTTCATATCATAACACGTACACATGGCACCCGCACTATTCCTATTCCTGACCAATATAAAAATACAATATAATTGATGTCATGGAGCCTGGGTTTACCAGAGGGCACCCAAAATCTCTGACTGATCTCTGTTTAAACAAATGAGTGTTTACTGTGTTTAAGAGACAAAATGAGGAGGATTTGCTTTAATCTCTTTTGCCATGTATGAGGTTTCAGTTAGTACGGCTGAGGTAATTTCAGAATAAATTCTAAAAAGAAACCCAAATTACAGATACTTAGAATGCCACATAATAACCTCTGTGCTGTTAATATCTCAGCAAAGGACACTAGGATTTCCAAGCAATTTATCTCAAAGCTTTCCATTTCTATGCCTCTGCCTCTTCTCTGGGTGGGATAGAGTGGCCAGCCTCCAGGTGCGTGCAAACCGAATAGAGAGATCACGGGATGGATGCTGACAGGAAGCAAACAACCGTGATGTATTGTGCCACAAAAAGGTTCTTCACAGACTTGTACATTCTTTTACCAATATTCAGTTTACTGGAAGCAATTCAAACGCCATCAACACCAACGAACCGTGCCTATTACATCTCGTTTTGTGTATAACTTTATCAAAGTGGGTAGCATTGAAATACCTATACAATGTTAATCCATTTGGCAAGCACACTAGTAAACTGAATATTGGTAAAAGAATGTACAAGTCTGTGAAGAACCTTTTTGTGGCACAATACATCACGGTTGTTTGCTTCCTTTCAGCCTCCAGGTGGGGCCTGGAGATCTACCACTTTTACAACTGATCCCCAGCTGACAGATCATGGCTGCTTTGAGCGGTGGACTCTGTGGCATTCTCCGCGCGGAAGCCCCTCCCCAAACCCAACCCAGACCTGGCAACCCTAGGAGAAGCTTTGGCCTCTGTGCCCTTGCTGTAGGCCTTCCAGGATTTCTGGTTGGACAATGAAGGAAATAGGATGCTGGACTAAGTAAGCCAATGATCTATCTAACAGGTTTACTCTCATACATATGAGCCTTGACAACTGGCACTGAATTATGAGAGGTCCACGATCAAGTTTTACTTCATTCTCGGAAAGTCAGTAGTTTGGGGCATGCCACCACTTCCATCTATAGGCTAACTCTTAGAGTGCTGTTAGTGTGAATGAAATTTATAAAATCAGAGTGGTTACAGCTGTTTTGGTCACATTCTTCATGGTTGACCTGGTGACCTACCCCTTTCATTGCTAGAGTGGGTCACCACCAGGGGTCATTTGGGGGGGACGCGGGGGGACGCCATCCCCCCGGGTGAGGTGCGGGAGGGCGGGGCCTGGAGCTCCCTGCTGATGCCCGCTGGAGGTCGCCGCCGGCTGAAGGGAGGACACACTTCCGGTGATGTCAGGGGCTGTGGCATATGCAAATGAGTTATGCTAATGAGTCCCCCTAGCTCTTTTTCTACGAAATGACCCCTGGTCACCACACTAGGGCTGCCAAATCTGGGTTAGGACATTCCTGGAAATTTGGGGGTGGAGCCTCTGGAGGAAGGGGTTTGGGGATGGAAGTGACCTTAGTAAGTTACAACAGCATAGAGACCACCCTCCAAAGCAGCTGTTTTCTCCAGGGGAACTTATCTCTGCTATCTGGAAATCAGTTGTGATTCCAGGGGGTCTCAGGCCCCACCTGGAGAATGGCAGCCCTTTCACCACACTGTGGGGTCTGTGTTATACACAAATACAATACCTTTATTGGCATAAAATATCAAATACACATGCAGCATAGAGCCTCAAGATAGGCTGGAGGGGTATCACATTCCGAATTGCCTTAATATGAGCCTCTCCTAGATACTTCATAAAAGAAATTTGTTACAGGTTCCAGAATTTCTATATTATGCGAAGACAATACAGAACTAATTTTATGCTCATCGGATTGGCCCAAAAGGGGGTCCACTGTGTTATACACAATCATGCTGCACATTCCTGGCACTATTATGGAGATACTATATAGTATCAAAGTACAATCAGTAACAGAAAGTTATTATACAGGAGCCATCTCAAAAAGACCCAGAAATAAGATGTTATCAAAAAGGTTCAGAGAAGCAGAACAATATAATAAAATATGATTGCCGTAGCAAATTAATCATCAGATAAAACTATTTAAAAAACAGTAAAAATTCACATTAAGAATAAAATCTATAATTAAAAAAAATAAAAAGGCATTAGGTGCATGAAAGGTTTTTCTTTGAAGGAGGATGTCTTTGTACTTTTTATATGCCAATAATATGCCAGTACACGTTACTGCTGATTGAAAAGTCACTATTCTCCAGCAAAAGAACTTCAAAGGGAGAGTACATTGTGAAAACCCTACATTAAAATTCATTAAGAAGTCTGATACCATCTCCCAAGGACTTAATAAGGATTTGGATTCCTCAGCCATTATGTATTAATGAGCTTAGCAAAAGTAGGGAGATTGCCAGCTATTACTATTATGAACAGTCTCTGTTGTTTTCTTTATTCCATTTGGATTTTACATAATTAAATTCCAGTCTTTATTTCCTGAATTTCATAACACTTTGACCTTGCTGTTTATAATTATTTTCTTCACTATATATATAAAATATCTGCCTAGTGAAGACCTTCTATATGCATTTACACAGTGGGCTGTATTTTTAGCCAACCTTATGCTAGCCAGAGTAAAAACGTGTTAGCCTTTAAGGTGTCACAAGACTACTCATTTTTCAAGCTTTCAGATGTAACAGGTATCTTTTTGAGATATAGATCAAGATGTGTAGCCATGCTAGCCTGTCAGTAGCAGTAGAAAGAGCAAGAGTCAAGTAGCATCTTAAAGATTAACAAAATTTGTTGCAGGGTATGAGTTTTTTTGGGTCACTGCTCACTTCTTTCTGAAATATAGGTACTCTTTCAGCAAATAATGAAAGACAATATGGTGTAGTGGTTTGCATGTCAGACAAAGACCACAGAGAACCAAGCCCACCCAGCCATGAAGTTTGCTAGGGCATTGGGCCAGTTGCACTGTCTCTCAAGCCTCACCTACCTCACGGGATTTATGTGAGGATAAAATTAAAGAGCAAATAATGATCTATGCTGCCCAAACTTCTTTGAGGAAGAGCAGGATCAAAATAAAATTTTATCAACAGATAGAAAAGGGATAGCATTTGCCTACTGCTTTGTAGATTCTATTTTGACAATTATAAAAAGTTCAGTTCTTTTCAGCTTCTGATGGCACAAGTTGTTTTTTAGAGCAAAATGAGAACATGTTCAAGATTTCAAAAAATACTTTACATTTCAATGGCTCCAAAGAAGCTTTACACCAATGAGCCTGATTATGGAAAACATTTTCTTTAAAAAAAAATTCTGAATCAAAGAGCAAAGTAAATTTTGCTGAGGTATATGAAGCTGTTAATATTTTACACAGTAACTGCTTATATAGCAGCTTTATGAGTGACGCACACACATATCTAATCTCTTCTCAGTGAACTATTTAAATACTTGTCTAGTACTATTCCACTGTTTACAGTTGATGGGGAGTTGTTTTCCAGTACCATTCACTGAGCCAATGCAGTGTAGTGGTTAGTGTCAGACTAGGATCTGAGGCCCAGGATCAAGCCCCCACTCTGGTATGGAAGCTTGCTGGGTGACCTTGGGTCAGTCATTCACAGTCTCAGCCTAACCTACCTCACAGGGTTTTTGTGAGGATAAAACGGAAGAGAGGAGAACGATGTAGGCTGTACTAAAATAAGGACAAACAAACATCCCTGCCAGTGCTGATATAGCCCAGGCATTCAATGGCCTTAACCCATCCCTATCAATGCACCAAACTCAAGCACCAGTGTAGGTCAGAAGAGCCATGCACAAGGTAACGTGAATCTAAGCAATAGCATCACCAGCACAGCTCTGCCTGTGTGTGGGACAGAACTGGATGACATCAGCAGCATAGGTGTGCACATATGTGTATATGCGTATAGTAGGTATCACAACCTCTGATCCAGGCTGTGTTCTGTACTGAGTACTCCTTATGTCTTGTATACTTCTTAGTGCATAATGCCTATAAAGGTTGTTGTACTATTGTATTGATCCAGGCCTTTCTCGTTAGTTTACACCACTTCGTCAATAAAAAGTCTTTCAGGCTGAAGAGTTGTGAACCACCTCACCACTCATACCCTCCTGTCATGTTACTATACCGGGTCTGTTAACTTTAGGTGTGTGAAGTAAAGTGGATTTCTGTTATTAGTGTGTCTTATTTGATTTAATTATTTTGTACCCTGCCTTTCTCTCCAAAGGAGATTATGTCATTCTCCTCTCCTCCATTTTACCCTCACAACCCTGTGATGTTGGTTAGGCTGAAAGTGTGACCCAGCAAGCTTCCATAACACAAGTAGAGTTTCGAACACACAGAGATTCCTTAACCCTATACCAGAGAACATAAGAAGAGCCCTGCTGGATCGGACTAGTAGTCCACCTAGTCCAGCATCCTATCTCCTACAGGGGCTAACCAGTTCCTCTGGAGGTCCAACAACAGGGCATAGAGGCCGAGACCTTCCCCTGATGTTGCCTCCTTGCATTGGGATTTAGAGGGTGACAGCCTCTGAAAGTGGAGGGTCCTCTTTACTTACCATGGCTAGTAGCCCTGAATCTAGACCTATCCTCCATGAAACACATCAGCCAAGATCCAGACCCATTTTCTCTGGATCCTACAGTGTGCGTAGTGGGTTATCTGGGTTTATAATAACATGGGGTTTATATAAAACAAAACGGCCATTGGCACTTACCGTGAAGGGTCCTTCTCCTCTGAGGTCAGGAGGACATCTCCATGGGTTATTCCCACCATTCCTTTAGGGAGGCAGGAAACACTCCCCCCCCTTCCTCATGGCGCCTTGGGAATAGCTCCACCCTCAGTTCTGGGACTCCGCAAGCAGTAGACTCTAACCAAAACTAACTCTCCTGCATAAGAACAGAAAAATCTGATAACCTTGTTAACTGAACTATATTACAGTTACCATGCCTATCCCCCTTGAGGACAGACAGCATGATAGAAGAAAAGAGAAAACTCAGAAGGAAGAAGAGATCAGCACCAACGGATAGATAAGAAGATGAAAGACGGGAGGGCCGAGATGTCCTCCTGACCCCAGAGGAGAAGGACCCTTCATGGTAAGTACCAATGGCCGTTCTCCCTCTGAGGTGGAGGACATCTCCGTGGGACCTCCCAGAGCTGTGTCCCTCATTTGGGTGGGTCGTCATCGTCAGTTGCAGTCAGGATGTGTTGAAGGATTCTTCTTCCGAATGCTGCATCAGCAGAGGCAAAGGTGTTCAGTTTATAGTGTTGGATGAATGTAGAGATGGAAGTCCAGGTTGCTGCTCTGCACACTTCATCGACCGTCACCTGGTTTGAAAAGGCTGCGTTGGTGGGAGCACTCCTCAGGGAATGCGCCGTGATCCCATTAGGAACATCCTGTCCAGCTGCCTTGTAGGCCTCTGATATGCAGGATCTGAGAACCATGCTGATAGACGTCTTGGACATTCTGTCACCTACTCTGGGTGGAGATATATTGATGAACATAAAGTCCGTCTTCCTGATTGGTTCCGTCCTGAGAATGTATATCTTCAGAGCACGCCTAACGTCTAGCTTATGCCACAGGACCTCTTTAGGGTGCTTTGGATTAGGACAAAATGAAGGTAGGTATACTTCCTGAGAAAGGTGGAAGACGGACAACACTTTTGGCTGGAAGGTAGGATCAGTCCTGAGGACGATTTTGTCTTTGTGAAAAACGCACTGCGTAGACTTGACAGAGAAGGCACTGATCTCTGAGACTCAACGCGCCGATGTTATGGCCACCAGGAAGAGCTTCATTCTTAGCTACTTCAAGGGAACCTCCCTAAGAGGCTTGAAGGGAGACTTGGTCAGAACGGTGAGGACTGTGTTTAGTTTCCACGTGGGGAACCGATGTACTAGTGGTGGAGACTTGGCAGATGCTCCCTGTAGAAATAACTGGAGGTGCAGATGTTTGGTCAGTTTATATCTCCCCAATAATGGAAGGATGGTAGATAATGCCACTGACTGTCTGCGAAGAGTGGAGACCTTCAGACCGGAATCCGACTATCTTGCAGAATGGCTAACACAGAGGCCACTGTGGGAGATAGAGCGTTGACTTTCTTCCTCCTGCACCATCTGACGAAGGCCTTCCAGGTCATATTATATATACGAATGGTGGATTGTCGTCTGGACGCTAGCATCGTATCCATCACCTGTGGAGAGTAACTCAACTGGAAGAACTGTTGCCGCTCAATCTCCAGGCGGTTAGACAGAGCCACTCCGAATGGGGGTGCCAGATGCAGACTTCAGCAGAGGAGGGAGGATGGCCAACATCAACAGGGCTGAATACCAGGGGCGCCTTGCCCACAGGGGGGCCACCAGGACCACTTGTGCCCTCTCCTCCCGGATCCGACAGATGGTCCTGGGTATCAGTGGAAGTGGGGGGAACGCATAAAGAAGACCCTGGGGCCAGGCAACAGTGAGGGCATCTGTTGCTTCCGCTTCCGGACTGTGATATCTCGAGAAGAACCGAGGAACTTGATGGTTCTCTGGGGAAACAAGGAGGTCCACCAATGGTTGTCCGAGACGTTGCACGATGAAGTCAAATACCCTTGGATGGAGCACCCATTCCACCTCGAGTGTGGTTTCCCGACTGAGCCAGTCTGCTTGAACATTGATGACTCCCTTCACGTCTTCGGACCGGAGTGACATCAGATTCCTCTTGGCCCAACTGAGGACCTGTACTGCCTCCCGATGTATTCGAGAGGACCTGGAGCTGCCCTGATTGTTGAGATACACTTTGGATGACATGTTGTCCATTCGGACAAAAACGTGTTGTCTGCGAATTGCCTGACTGAAATGATTGAGAGCATTGCGGATTGCTCTTAGTTCCAGCAAGTTGATAGGGAGACTTTGTTCCTCCCTGGACCAACGTCCCTGGACCGGAATTCCTTCTAGGACTGCTCCCCAGCCCATGAGACTGGCGTCCGTAAAAATTTCCTTGAAGAATGAGGCATAGTAGACTTTGCCCTGTCTCAAGTTCTGTAGGGATGTCCACCAGAGAAGGCTGGACTTGACTTGTGCTGGGAAGCGTAGATTCACAACCTTGCGCTCCATAATCTGGTGCTGATATGGCCTGAGAAACCGCTGAAGCGACCTGGAGTGGAGACGGGCTCACTGAGCCAGGTCTATGTGGGAAACCATTAGACCCAGTAGTTTGGCCAATGACATCAAAGCAGTGGAAGAACTCTGAATCACCGAACCGGTCATGTCTCGAATCTTGGTCGCCTTGTCTAAGGGCAGAAAGAGTGAATTGCACTCTGTGTCTATTATTGCTCCCAGGTGCTTGATTTTCTGCGATGGCCGCAGGCAGCTCTTCTGAAGGTTGACTATGAATCTGTGTTCCTGTAGACACTGAACTGTCATTGAGGTGTTTTGGATGGCCGAATTCAGGTCGTTGCCCCTCACCAGCAGGTCGTCTAAATAGGAGTGGATGTGAACTCCCTGTTTTCTGAGGTGAACTATTGGATTGATGAGGAGCTTGGAAAACAGTCTGGGTGCAGTTGAAAGACCGAACGACAGTGCTCGATACTGAAAGTGGCGCTGTCCCACACAAAACCGGAGGAACCTCTTGTGTGTCTGATGGATGGGGACGTGGAGATAGGCCTCTGCGAGGTCTATGGAAGTTAGGATGTTACCTGGCAGTAAGGTCTCTGCGATAGACTTGAGTATCTCCATTCTGAAATGGCGAAGCCGAATGAACCTGTTGAGGAATTTCAAGTCCAAAATAGCTCTCCAGTTGCTATACCTCTTGGGGACCAGAAAGAGAATCGAGTAGACCCCGTGACCTCATTCTGTCGGAGGGACAGGCTCTATGGCCCGGACGTCCAGCAAATGTTGGAGTGCCCCGTCGACTAAGGCTCTTTTGGCAATGGACTTGCAGACAGGCAAGACCAGGAATCTTTCTGGAGGGGGATGACAGAACTATTGTGTAGCCGTGAGACACCACCTCCTGTGCCCAGACATCTGCTTGTGATTCTGTCCAGGTTGCAGCGAAGGAGAGAAAGCGTGCCCCCACGGGAAGGGATGTGTAGTCATTGTTGCTTGGGTTTGGAGTCTCAGTCCCCTCAGTCAGCTCTGTTGAATGGGGGCTTGTGGAACTTGGAGTTGAACGTTCCCCTTTGGCTGAAGGTCTTGGATGTACTCCAGTTGCCCTTCTTCTGGTCCTGACGGAATCTGGACAGAGTGTGTTGGGAACAAAAGGAATGCATGTTCTGTCATTCAGTTTGCCGAACGTTTCTCGGCATAGCCTTCTTCTTGTCACGAGTCTCCACAAGAATTCTGTCCAGGGCTTTGCCAAAGAGTCGATCTCCCTGGAATGGATAGGCAGATACCATTAGCTTTGACTGGAAATCAGCCTGCCAAGCTCGTAGCCAGAGCAGGTGTCTGGCCACGTTAGTAGAGGCAATGGCTCTGGAAGCAAAGGTCAAAATGTCCAGAATGGTGTCTGCAGAAAAGGAGGCGCCCTTCAGAATGCGTGAGGCGCCTTCAAGGAGCCCCCTGTTCTCAGGTAAGAGTTGTATTAGCTTACGGATCCAGACAATGGATACTCTGGATGCTATAGAAGTAGTAGCCGCTGATCTCACCATCATGGTAACGGCCTCATAAATCTTTTTGAGTGTGGCGTCTACTTTATTGTCAGTCGGGTCCTGTATGGATCCATGTCCATCTTCCGAGACTAGGCATGTGGATTGGATAGCTGACACTGGTCCATCCACCAGTGGTACCTGTAAGAGCTCATTTGCATATGAAGGTAAGGCATATAACCTTTTAACAAACCCAGGAAACTGTCTGTTTGCTGCTGGTTTGTCCCAAGCCATTCTGAGCTGTCTCTCAAAGTATTCGGGGAATGGGAAGATGCCGTTCTCAACTAATTCCTCAGGGGAAAGAATTCAGACAGTCCCCCTAGAACGAGACTTAAATCTGGGCTTAATAGGTCCCTGCTCATCAGTAGCTGGGGAATCCTGAATCTCTAGGACCTTCATGAGGAAATATTGATAATCTTCTGCCTTGAAGAATCTACTGGATTGTTCTGGCATTTTCATTTCTTCATCCTCCTCCTCTGAGAGGAATTCGCCCTCCTCCCTGTCCTCAACGTTGGAAATGGAAGAATCATCCTCCTCCTCCCTAGGTTCCCCTCTATGTTTTTTGTGGGAACTGGGGGGTGCCTTCTGTGCTGCCTTGGTAGGCCATGGAGAGGGACCTTGAGATGGGTAGATCTGGGCACCAGCTTAGCTAGAGAGGCCCATTTTGTTACAAAAGGAGGACATCTCCTCCTTCATGGTCTGTCTTAAAAACCTCATTAAATTGGAGGAGTAAAACTTGGCCCCTGGAGCGCCAGGAATTCCCTCCCTGGGGAGTGGGTCAGGCCTGGGGAGACACGTATTGGGGGTCTTACTGGGTCCCATGCACTGTTGGATGCCCAGCAGAGGAATCTCGCCATCGCCGAACTCCCACACCACCGATCCAAGATGGCCACCGCTCGTCTTTGTCTGGCTGATTTTGGCGGGCTCGTCTTCTGGCGTCTGGCGGTGTTTCTGGGTGTTCCACACCACCGCCTCTGCTGGGTCCATTGGGGTGGTGCAAGCAAGCCCGGAGGGCGAGTTGGCCCCACTGACGGCCACGGCAGTGGCGAATGTTTAGTCTTCAGCAGAGGAGAAACTGTCGGAGTGCTCTGTTCTCGTCACCATCTCTCTGAACGCAGAAGCACTCCTCCTCAATGAAGCTCTCTCGCCGCTTTTGACTCTCATTGATGAGCAGGCAGTTAGACTTAGAGAAATTAAGCAGTAGAGATTTTAGAAGGAGAAAAAAGTTTAAAAGGTTAACATAAGAACATAAGAGATGCCAATGTTGGATCAGGCCAAAGGCCCACCCAGTCCAACACTCTGTATCACACAGTGGCCAGAAATACCAGTGCCATCAGGAGGTCCACCAGTGGGGCCAGGACATTAGAAGCCATCCCACTGTTGACCCCCCAAGCACCAAGATGACAGAGCATCACTTGCCCCAGAGTCCCTATCTATACCTTGTGGCTAATAGCCACTGATGGACTGTAGCAAAGAGAAAAAGAATTCAGTCAAGAAAGCAGAGCCTTGACCCTAGCTGCTACTCCCTAAGAGGCAGGAATAGAACTGAGGGTGCGGCTATTCCCAAGGCGCCAAGAGGAAGGGGAAAAAAGTGTTTCCTGCCTCCCTAAAGGAATGATGGAAATAACCCATGGAGATGTCCTCCATCTCAGAGGGCGAACAGATATGTTTTATTAAGTTGATAAATGTGACCTGTAATGCCTTCTCCCTCTAGACTGATAGCTGAGTTACCAGAGCTGGGAGGTGTGCTGTAATTAATGGTTACAATGTCGGTTCTTTCAGCATTAGACCTAAAACCAGCAGACTTAAAGACAATGAACAGACAGCTTTAACAATTTCTTTATTGAGGAACAGCCTTCAAACCCAGTCAACAATTATACACTACAGTTTGTGCTGGACTCACTGCCTAGTTGGGATACCTCCTGTCCCTTCTCCCTCCAAACCCCAAGTCCCCTGTTCATCTGTTGGTTGTTAACTGTTAAAGCCCTTAGGTTGCTCCCCCCTCACCCCCCATTTCAGCATCCCATTCGCCTTTTGGATCTGATTGATCCTCACTGAACAGGGAGAAAAGATGCTGGAATCTTCTACTGTCAATCAGTCAGTGGGATCCCAGAGAACACGCAAGAGCTCTCAAGCAGAGAAAGTCATTGCAAGAAGTCCCCGTGTTAAGTCAAGCTGACTGTATTCCCTTGCACTTTGCAGCTCACAAGGTATGTCAGCAGCTCCCTCCCCCCATAATCTTCTTGGATCAAATCGTTATCACACTTCCACATTGCCCTGTAATGACTGCATCAATAGCCTTCTCTACACAGCTGTACTGATTGGAAATTATTGATCTTTTTGTAGCTTTTGTGCAATGTCTTGTGCAAATGGAACTGCATTAAGTAAAACTCTTCTTCTATTGCACGGCGGGATCCTACCCAGCTATATGTGCTTGTGCACACACACACACACACACACATTAATATGGTTCAGCATCATTCTCCTGTTGGAAGAAATTTATTATTGGCAGACTGTTTTTTCAGACACAGGAAACCAAAAGCAATTCAGTGATGACCCACAGCAGCCTCTGAAATTACATTATGTTTATAGCTTAGTGACAAGATGGATGTGTTCGTTGCAGCTGACCTCAATGAGCTTGCTTTCTAATCCAACACAAATAGGAATGTTTTGAAGACCTGCACATCCCTGCAAGATATTAGACACAGCAAAGCACATTCCAGTTACACTGTGATTAAGATCAGCCCAACTG
Organism: Gekko japonicus; assembly: GCF_001447785.1. Taxonomy (NCBI): domain Eukaryota; kingdom Metazoa; phylum Chordata; class Lepidosauria; order Squamata; family Gekkonidae; genus Gekko; species Gekko japonicus. Next base: position 841,212 of record NW_015174853.1, read on the forward strand.
CAGGTTGCTTAGCAACCTCAAGTACCAATTAAAAGTGGTCATTCTTAAACATGTGAGCTTTGCAATAATTCCTTGGTCTTTACCAGAGTGTCTGTAGAAATTTTGCTTACTTATGTACAGCTGGCAATTTGAAGATTGGGAATGAAAATAAACACACCCTCTAAACATGTTCATGTTGTCCTCTAAAAAAAAAAAAGTAAAAACATACCTTTCCTATGAAGCAAGCAAATTCCTGGAAGGCATATATTGAATCTGCAACCAGTGAAAGATTCTGTACAGTAATAACCTCTGGCAACCCGTTAAAAAAACACCTTAAATAAGAAGTCAGAGCCAATATTCACTTATGTGGGGATGCATAAGTTTAGATGCTTGAAGTAGCAAATTCTAGTAGTCTTACCTTCCTCTTCCACCTCATTCTGCATCATGTATAGGTCTGCTCATATAGAATCATGGAGTGGAAAGGAAACTTATAGGCCACCTAGTCCAACTACCTGCTTAATGCAGGAAATCCAAAGCTAAGTCATTGCCAACCGATGGTTGTAGGAATGCCTTTGCCTTCCTAGATGTAAAATCAATAAAGCTATGCATCTTGCAGGACGTAATCCAAGCTCTAGTGCAAATTCCTAAAAAGGGACAGGTAACGCCAACATTTGCAAGGGATGATCTTCCCCAGACTCTGTTCAGAGAGCCAGGACAGTCCAGTATTCATTCAGTTGGCATAACCGAGCAGTAAGCTCTCCATAGATACAGAATGCATTTAAGTATGACAACATGGGGGGCAGTGATTCCTAACCTATCCCCCCTTTGTGCTTAATTATAGGGGAGATGGCAGAGCTCAAATCTATCTAGAAACCTGAAAGCTCATTGGCTAATTCTTGACTTGTGAGGATAGTAAGGTATCTAGGAGTATTCTTCACAGAAAAAGCTTGGGTCTTTTCAAAGAAGAGTAACAAAAACCAAGTCCAGAGGAGTTCCTTTCCTGCTGGGCTGCCTAGGACTTGTAGTTTCTCTGATTCCCAGACCCATTAATGGAATCAGGAAGCACTCACATGAAACGCTACTCTTGACTGTGCTCAGGGGCACCTAGTCCTTAAGGGCGAGATCCACTAAGCCTCTGCTATCTCCAGTGAGCCCTCTCAAATTCCAGTTATCTTCACTTTCACAAGAGTAAATTCATTTGGGAAGGAGGTGGAACACTTGCAGGGAAGGAGTAGTGATAAAGTCTTACAGGCCAGTGTGAACGTCAGAGAATTTGGGGTTGGGCTTGGCTCATAACGCAACAGATTTTCAAAGCAGGGGAGTGACTCGCCAAAGTCACTGCCATCACTAGTTCTAACCCGATCCATCAGTTTAGCAACAAAGTCAGCTATTTCCTGAAACAGAGACAGGCTGTGTGTGTCCGTGTGTTCATCTCTATTTATAGATGGATATAAATAAAAGAAGAGATGGGAGGAGTGCAGAGAAAGATAAAGCAGAACATTTAAGTAGGAGGCCAAGATTGCCTTGACTGGCTGTGCAGTGCCAGCAGTGCATACCTTGGGTATCTCCAACTCCATCTTTCACCTTGGACCCAAGATTTTATCAAAGTAATTTGTGACTGTAATAACTGCATTCGGCAAAACATTGGTAAAAACGGCTAGCATGAGGGTTGTCTAGTTTTTGCTTTTTCCAGCTGTATAAACATGGAGATGTGCAAGGAAAGAGTCTGTGCATAAAGAAACAGTATTTGTCATTTCTGTCTGTACTATCACACAATCCAGACAGGGATGAGAATGAGCGTCTGGCCGGCGTGGTTTGGACCAGAGGCAGGTTGGGCTTCAGTCCAAACTCTTAAATCATTACAGGACTTCTATCTGCTTTTCGTAAGTGGGCAGCGGAGAGCTCCTGAACTGTTCTGCACAGGGGCAAACATTCTCATAAGCAGGACATTAGAAATGGCTTACAACACAAGTCCCTTCTGTCCAGTATGGTAAGACCCTGAGCCAATTCACATGCCATCACTTTTGTACAAAGTGAAGATTCAGACTCTTTGCTCCTTCTATTAGTTAGTGGAGAAATGGCGGGAGAGCACTTTCCAGCAGCTAGTGTCGGCTAGAGACTTGCTCCGAGCTCAGCAAATGCCGTGGACCTTCCAGTGGCTCTGCCTATTCCTTTTGTGTTGCAAGAAGGAAGAGGGTTTCCTAATTCTAGCAGCCAAAAGCTGCAGTGAGCTTGAGTCTCTCCAAAGAGGGTAAAAACTAAATCAAGAAGTAACAAAGCCACTCATAGATTCAACAAATATTTGCCTGGGGTGCCAATATAAACTTAGTATGCACGCGAGCATCTTTACATTACTTCGGATAAGCCAAATCCTTCGCTGTTTTCAAATGGCTACTCTGAATTATTCATATTGATATGTCAGTGTTCAAAGTGTTACCTTCTGTCTCCTCTCCAGATAATTAGGCATTATCTGATTGAATGCTTTATACACACAGTTTCCATCAGGTTCTCATCTCTGCAGCAGCTGGGCAAGCAGGCTGCTCGATGGAAAGGTTCTATGTAATTAGTTGCTAAATGCCAAGTGGATACATTGAGCAAAGAGGAGGGGAAAACTACCACCATCCCCCCCCCCCGCATCAACACATTACCGTTTTCAGCCTTTCCAAAGATCAAATATTTTCTGAAATTCAAAGGCAAAGATCTGTTCTGTTTTAAAGATTCATATCACATTGACATACACAGAAGTGTGAAAAATAGAGCATAATTTTTCCTTTGTGACCCTCGTCATCTGTACTACTGTTCTTAGAGCGGACCAGCTCTACCATATCTTCTTTGAATGACATAAGAGCTTGAATCCAAACTGGCCCTTATGTAAGCAGGTGGCTCTTCTGCTCATTGGGGGGAGGGATATCTGCAGATTTTCCTCCTTGAACAGCAGCCTCTGAACACCCTATTCCATGTTGTACCCAAGGGTCCCTTAACTCTCAGCAACTGGGGGGGGGGAGGTGCAGCAGCTGTATCAAGGAGCCAGGCATCAGCAAAGTGCCATACAATTCAAAGGAAAGCTGCAGGTACCCAAATCTCTACAGAAGCTTTCTGGTATTCAGGAGGCTGCTGCAGGAATGGGAAGGTCCTTTCATACAAGCAGAAAAGGTTCATAAATCCGTAGGACCCAACCCTAAGTAATAACCACAACTTTTGTAACTCAAATCTTTCAATTATCAGCTTTGCAGTCTATCTTCTGAAAACACTTGCCTTCTTTTTCAAAATCGGGAGATGAATTTGTATACAAATGATTTTATTTTCGCTGGGTTAAATATTTTGCTTCTTACAAAACTGAAGCTGACAAAATATCTGATGAATTCTAAAATACACAGCTCATATCCCAATAGATACAAGCATTACTTTGATTCACGTTGTCCGTGAACAGTTCATTCAAATCTGTTTAGAGGGTGCTGTTGGCCAATGATTATAAAGTTGTTCAGGTTCGTGACTTCAATTCACTGAAATATTTTCCGTTGTACATGACTGAATTCAAGTTTATTAAAAGTGTCATCGTCTGTGTCTGGAGTGAGCTGGATGTTATCTTTTATTGGAGACAATGGTTCTGGTTTTTTACAAGAAGGCAGCCTTTCAGATTGTCTGCAGAATCAAAGAAAAACAAACTATTACTGTCTAGTACTTGCACATAAGAGGGTGAAAATCATTGTGAGAGTGGTAAGAGAATGATCAGAGCAAAAGGAGGGTGCCTCAAGAGTTCTAAAAATATTCTCAGCCAAGCAAGTGCTCTACCACTGAGCCACGGCCTTTCCTCAGAGTGGGCCACTACTCCGACCTCTGTGCTGCAAGGGATTGTTTGCCTTCCCTTCTCTCTGCCTGCGGTAGAAAGGAAGAGTTCACCTCATGACAGGCAGGTAAGCAAACCGCCTGCAGCACTTGGACGGGAGGCCCCTAACAGCGCCGCCCAAAGCCCAAAAAGCTGCCTTGAGTGTCATCAGGTGCTAGATCCCCCGCACAGCAGCTGGCAACCTCACCCGCACTGCATATTTGTGGCCTGTATGGAAAGAGAGGATACAAAATTCCCAGACGGAACAATTCTGAACCCATTCACTGGAGAAATACGAAAGTCCATCCAAAGAATGATTTGCCCTCACGAAGGGAAGGGAAAAGTCTGATAGCGACTGCGAGTGGTTTCATTTTGTTTCAAAAAAAACCCTTTATCTTTCAAAATCTTTACTTGGCTTAAAAATTGCTCGTGAAGCATGCTCTATAACCCGGGAAGACAAAGTCTGCTTCTTGTGTTTATTTCTAGCCACTTCTGTAACAAGGGAAGGGGTGAGGAAATCCCAAGGGTGTTTACCAAGGACTCGGGTTAGAAAGAAAAAGGCCTGTCCAATATTTATACACATTCTTATTAGATCTTCTACCGTTAGCAAAACATGGGAAAGCTCAGCCCGCAACAATTCTGACCCTCTGGAGACATCAGCATTTGTGCTTCACAAGCAACATTGGCAATACTTTGGCAGAAAAGCCATTTAAGCTAACAATATGCCAAGTGATCACTAACAGCATCCTTTGCCTTCGGCAGTCATCTGGTTCAAATAGTACAATCTATTCGAGGAAAGATGTTTTGTCTCAATACTCAAAACTGATTTACCTTCTAAACTGGAAGCTTTTCCACAGTTCATTAATTGTCACCTGCTGTCCAGACTTGTTTTCAGCATTGTGATGGTTTTTCTTCTTTGTATTTGCTATTCTTTTGCTTAAGCCACTAACTTTGGCAGGCATCAGTGACTTGCATTTTGTCACAACACAGGACCTTACAGGGCTGGTTTTATGTAATCCAAAAACCTGGAAGGGGGGGGGGGAGAAATTGAGGAAAATTCAGCTGCTGAAAACTTGTATAGGTGGAGGGGTTAAACACATTTTCCTCCTCATATAGCTAGCCTCAATCCAAATCAGGATCTTGCACAGCAGCTATTGGTAAAATTTGTTGGTTGGAAAAATTTGATCCCAGATCTCCTCATGTCTCATATATTTTGGTCCTAAAAAAGGGTTAACATGTTTTTTTTCTTTTCAGGTGCACTCACATGAAGTACTAGGTTATGTAGCATGGCACTACAAACTAGCAAGTCTATTAGAAGCACGAAAGAAAAATGTATGAACACATACAGATACAACTATATTTTAATAATGTTTGTCTGCTCTCATCTTCAAGGGAGATAACATCAAGTTGTGGAACTGGAGATAGCCCCCATTGCATCACAGATTCCTGCATTCTTCAGAGACCATCATGACATTCCACAAGAGGATAAAGCATTTTTTAACCCTTGACTGCCTTTAGCAGGACATTAAAAACTCAGTAAGAATTGGGCCACATGGAGATAGAACAGACCTGGGCTTTCAGGACTAGCATAAGACACCCTGTAGTGAAGTCTCTATACAGCACTCACGCTTGCTTTTAAGAATCAAGACCTACCAAGAGATACCCCTTGAGTTTCCCCACTGTAAAGAGAAGCTGTTTTATTTGACTTGCTAAAGTATTATTTGCATATTACACATATGGTAAACCTGGAAAATAAGAGAGGCTCTGGGGGTACTACTAAAGAACATACTGTGTACCTCAGAAGGACAGATATATAGTTTAAAAAGACACCATCCCAACAAAGTCAATCCACAAACCACAAGGTGTCACTATAATTCTAGACAATGCAGAGTGCTATTTGAATTAATAAGCAAGGTACTGAATGTTTTGTAAAGAAGTTTATACTGCTGGCAGATAGAAGTCCTTGAAATTGTTTGTTAGATTCTTACAGTAATCCCTCCCTTAAGGGGATAGAGCCAGAAGATGTATACACCAGTGAACAGCATTGTACAACATTGTATGTAGCATCTTGCAAAGTTTTTCTTCAAGACCAGTCGAGTTAAGGCTCCATCTCTACCACAAAGCACAAACGTAGCATTACTGCATTTTCTTGAAAGAGGCATGATGCCCCCCCCCGCTTTCTACAAAAAGCAGGGGGGGGGTCGGGGGGGGGTCATCTTCCACCAGGGTATACAAATCCACTGAGTGTGAGAGGTGATACACTGCATGTGGGGAGAGCTTTGGTGAAAGTGCGCTAACTTGTTCACTGGCAGAGACGAGTGGCAGTGAAAGAAATGCTGCACTGGCAAATATTGCCTTTTAAGCTGCTTTGCGCTTCAAGGGGACAGAGGAGGAGACTGGTGGACTTGCTGACTACTTTTAGAAACTGCAGCTCCTAGCCTGACAAATGGTAAGAAGCGGTAGGAACAGCAGGGGTGGATTTGCTCCTCTAGCTCAGAATGATATTCCACCCGGCTTTCGCTTCTTCCCCTGTTTCAGGCCAGAGCCGCCTAGGAGTTTGGCCTCTTTTTTTTCCCCAAGGAGAGAAAAACTCAAAAAGCCAGTGATTTTCACAGCAGTTTAGTACAACAGTAGCTATAGCTGTTATGAGTTTGTGGATCTTTTAGACAGGGAAGGATAAGGCAAGTAGGTAATTTTAAATGGCCCTGCTGGATTGGAGATATAACACCTTCTTTTGGAAAAGTGTGACTTCCTAGCTTATAAAAGCATTGTGAACGGGGGGGGGGGGGGGGGGAGATATAACAGTGCATTCCTAAGGAGACATACACCTTACTAAGCCCATTGATTTCAATGGATTTACAAGAGTGGTAAATTTATCTGAGCCTTTGATTAGTAGTTTGATGGGGGCGGGGAGTAAAATCCCGGTCTTCTTCTGTAGTCTACAATGTCTATTGTATACTGATCACTATGTAATAGAAAACTTTGCTTCTACTGTTAGCTTTTTTAGGAGGGATCATTTTAGGGACATCTATTTATTTATATAGTAGAGAAGAGATTGGATTTATACCCCGCCCTTCACTACCCAAAGGTGTCTCTGAGTGGCTTACAAACTCCTTCCCCTTCCCCTCCCCACAACTACCCTGTGAGGTAGGTGGGGCTGAGAGAGCTCTGACAGAAACTGCTGTTTTTCAAGAACAGCTCTTATCAGAACTACGGCTTGCCCAAGGTCATCCAGCCAGGTGCAAGTGGAGGAGTGGGGAATCAAACCCGGTTCTCCCAGATTAGAGTCCGCGCACTTAACCAGTACACCAAACTGTATATAACATTCTCTTTATTTTTAGGAGGTTGTCTTATGTTCAGGGTCATTTTCCTTTTGAGTAGTTTTCAGCCAAAACCTATATTAATAATGGCCTATATTGTAGCCTAGAACCAAATGTCAACATTACTAAGCCAGCCAGAGAGCTAAATCAGATGGAGAGAGTCTCACTTTGTCTGCTTCAAGAAACTACCATAGTTCTTGTGGCACAATGTGTTGTGCCCATTTTGTGAATTGCTAGAAATACCTTCTATTTCGACTACTTTCTACTTTGTTCCTTCTACTTTAACAAGGAATCAAATTAAAACCAACACATCCACATTCTTCTTGTCTTTTTTGGCAGATCCTGAAAGTTATTTTTAGAAGCATTACCCAGTGAGTACAATAGTTTAGTTTCAGATTTAGGCTAGCCCAATCTTGTCAGATCTCAGAAGCGAATCAGGGCCGACCGTGGTTTGTAATCAGATGGGAGACCACCAAGGAAGTCCACGATTGCTATGCAGAGGAAGGCAATGGCAAACCACCTTTGTTTGTCTCTTGCCTTGAAAACCATACAGGGTCGCCAGAAATCAGCTGTGACTTGATGGCACTTATACATACACAGAAGTACCAGGTTTGCATGGGAAAGGGGAGAATAGGCTAAAACCTCTGAGCAACCTTTTACCTTATTTACATTACAGGCTTATTCTTGCATAAATGAGATTAAGGACATGTTGCACCTAAAACCTTTGAGATAACAGGTAAGAAGTCCATACAAACAGAGTGGAAATGCTAGAAGAGGCTCCTAGTCCTAAAAATTGATAATCTCATTATCGCCTGAAAGACACAATATAGTATCAGAATATGACACACAGATTAAAGAGAGACGTACCAGAGTTCCGAAGACTGTATCCTTCTCAGTATGTAATGACTCAAAGAATGGAGAGATCTGACACTTCAGATTACAGTCTGGTTCTGAACTACAGGCAGATTCCTTTAAAAAAGAAAACAGTATTCCCTTATATCGAAAGCAAAAATTAGCTTGTCTGTAATAAACGTTATAAATACAATGCTTGTTTCAAGTACTGTGCCTGAAGATAGATAGATGATAGATAACCAATACAACCATAAATGTACCATATCTATAATTCCAAATCTGGAACTACTTTATTCACTTGGCAATGCTTCTAAAAGTAACTTTCAGATCTGCCAAAAAAAGAACATAGATATATTGGTCTTAATTTGATTCCATGTCAAAGTAGAAGCAACAAGTGCTAAGATACTGAATATTAAATTAATATATGAGCTAATAGCAGTTGACAGACAGGCAGATCAAAGGTTTATCACCAGAAGTTATTCTATAGTATAACTATTGTAATAAGTAAGGCGAACACTAGATAACCCCTTGAGAGAGATGGGAATTATATCAACTGCTTTGGTCCACACACATGGTACGGATCTTACTTTGGCATCAGTAGTTTTTTCACTGGGCACTGGAGAATTTTCTAGACAGTCCAGATTGCTTTGGGAAAGCTCATTTGACTTCTGTTCAGATGAACACCCCAGTCCTTTTAATAATGAAGACTCTTCATCAGACTCTTTACCACCAAATGTTGAGCTTAGCATCTGTGATCCAGACATCTTACAGTCCTGAGATGCAGTCTTGCCAGATGTATGTCGGTGAAACTGCTTCAGCAGTGCTACATTTTGAGTTGGGCTGGGCGTTCCAGATCTTTCCGCAAAGCTTCTAGACCAACTGAAACAGCTTGTTTGCGCTGCCCTAAGTGAAGGTGAGTCAGCTCTTCCAGTTTCTACAGTCCCCAGGGAGATAGAACTGCAATCTTTTGCTTCTGCACTTTCCGCTTTCATAGTCTGACAATCCACCTCGCTTTTCTGGGATGGCTGGTGGACTTCATCCTTTGGTATATCATCAGGTGCATCCATGATACTGCAAAAGAACCTAACACAGTGGAAGAACATAGGAAACAGTGGTTTGAAATGCTCTTACCAAAACAGGGCTGTTCATAATCTCTGCCCTTCCTAGTTAGAACATTGTTGGTGCCATGATAGGAAGAGAATGCATTTGTGGTTGAGGCACTACAGGCATCACTGACCTCATTAAGGCAGAAATTCTACTTTATCACAAAGTTAGGTTGGAAGTTTGGTGTCGGGGGGTGTCAGAGGATGGGAGATACATTTCCTAGCTTCATTTTTTCCCTAATGAAATAAATAAATACTCTCAGCACAATGGCTAACGCATATATCCCTAGGCTGAATATGCAGGACAATTTTATAGCAAAAAACACTGGCACAAAAATCTTTTTGCTGATGGGCATGCTTGAAGACTCATCACCTTCCTTCACAAAGCTGCATTTAGGAGACCTTCCTCTCACTCTCCTCAATCACAAAATTTACACTGATAACTACAAGATATATGCTAATGCAGCACAATGTCATATGGAGATTGGCAGATACTACTGTAAGTAGTGCAAGAGAAGGAGATGCAAAAATGAACAGCAAGAAACCTTCTGAAGCCCCAGACACATTTTTGGTTGAAAGAAGCAGCTAGATGTTAACAGAGATGTACACTGGATATTTCCGGTCCAAATATGTATAAATTGATTTGCAAAAGAGTGGTATGCCTCAGTGAACAGAGCATCTTGGAAGGCAACGTAATTTATTGCTCCCATCTTCTAACATTCTGTGCAATACTGATCAGTGAGGTTAGTTTAACTATATTCTGCTTCTGGATACTGCACTACTACTCTGTGATACTTTCCTTAAGAGTATCACTTTGACACAATTCCAGCAAACACACCTGCTTCTGGTCCCTGGAACGACAACTACATGACTTCCCTCCTCCTTCTTCCGCAGAAAGGCAAATTTATTTCTAAGACGAGGCCGGGAGTTTGACGTTTCTTTGTTACTGGAAGGGTCCACTGAAACAGGGACTGGAATCACTGCACTGTCAACTGCACGACGCTTGATGTCTTCACCCTTTTCTGTCTTAGGCTTTTTTGAGTTTGAAAAGGAATACTGGCTCAAGAGATCGCCATCTGATTGTTCCTCTGGATATAAACAATGATATTTTAGTCAAAACTGAAATACAGAAAGGAATTTTTAGCAACATTTAGTGACTGGCAAAGACACAACAAGGCTGCAATCCTGTGTACACTTACCTGGGCGGTTATCCCCTCTGAAGTCAGCACACAGGATTGCATTATAAGCAATGTTTGCCGTGTTGGTTGTAACAGAAGAAACAAACCACAAAGCTGCCAAATATTAAATCAATATACTGGCTTGTAGTAGCAGACAGACTGGCAGGCAGACAAAGGTTTCATCATCTCAAGCCATTTTACAGCAGACAGCCGGGTGTGTAACTACTGCAATAAATAATGCCACACCAACTTCTACAGCATGCATCCTCTAGAGGTTCTACCAGCTTCAGTAGCAATGATGTGATTTTACAATTTCAGGCTAGCAGCTGAACCATCAGCACACTTACTGCATTGATTTCAGGGAGCTTAATGCAAAAGACGTCTGTTGAAGGCCAGAGTGCACAAGTTTAAGATTAGTGATAAAGGGGCAAGACTAGAAACTTAGAGAAGAAGGCAGATAAAACAGTGCAATCGGAAAAACACCCCTTTGTATGCCACTGTGTCTGCCAGTTGCCTGATAGAACACTCGGCTCTGTTAGCATTCTTTGTAAGTACACAGTTCATGGGCATGAAATAAAATACATGGTGCGCAAAATGAAAATGTCTTAAATTTTCCTCGTGCCAGCTAGATAACTTTACTATTGTGTCACCTATTCTTCCAATACAATTGTCAAAAGGAATACACAGGGGGGAAAAAACCATGCTATGGGAAAAACATCTCTGAAGCCTGCTTTGGAATAGGGCTTGCATTTTTCTTTTCACATTCCAGCGATTTAGCAATCATACCATGCCTTTGCCTTTTTGCCAACATGGCTTTATGGGGAAGTTTCAGTCCCTTTGTATTAATCAGCCGCTCTGTGCCTTTGGTTGGGGGCCTCTCCAGCAGTGGTGCAGAATCTGGCACCACCTCAGCAGCAAAACCAGGCTTGTAGTCCCTGCTCCAAATGCTCCTGAAATTGGATGGCTTTTCACCAAGAGGTTTGTCGTCCCAGCTGCAACTTCTTGGTTGAACAGACTATAACACATGAAGACAAAGAGCAAAATGTACTGAAGAATTACTAAGGTTGAAACAAAAGAGAAGGCCTACTGAAGGAAAAGAGTGCCGCTCTATAGATATGGAACTGTATTTAGTACAAAAGATGTATCAATGTAAGCTATTGAAAACTATGTAAGTTCTGCCTCTTTTTGAAACATTACACATGAAGAAGTGGTGAAAGTAGTGTTTTTATCCAGGTCTGATTAGTACTCAGCCACCCTGAAGTAGTTTGGTAATCAAACTTTCAAAATGTAAGAGCATACAAGTTGCTTTTTCCAAGACATAATCAAATCCATAGAGAAGGACTGAATTCACTGAGGGGGAGGGGGAGGTGATACAGTATAACCCAGTCCCACCAGGTCTCGGAAGCTAAGCAGGGTTGGTACTTGGACAGGAGGCCACCAATGAAGACTCTGCAGAGGAGGGCACTGGCAAACCACCTCTGCTTCTCACTTGCCTCGAAAGTCCCTTGATGGGGGGGTCACCATACGTCAGCTGCAACCTGACGGCACTTTACACACACGGCGTTCTGTGTTCCTTCCTAGATGTAACTGGGATTTAAGACACTGGGTTTGATTCAGAAGCAGATTGCTGCTAATGAAGGGGAGATGATCCCCCCCAGCAACAGTATTTCAGGGAGCATTTCAGGCTGCAGTAGGGCAGGCAAGAAAGTCTGATTCCGTTGATGGCAATCCACTCTTGTTAGCGGCAATTACTGCTGGATCCAATGCCTTTGACCATATTCTAAAAACCACCCCAAATCATCAGTGGCCTCAGCACCCAAACACACATGCAGCTACCTTGTACGGAATCAAAGCATTGGTCTATCAATGTCTTGTCTATTCTAACAGGCAGTGGCTTTCCAGGGGCCCAGGCAGGGGGTCCCTCACATCACCTACTACTTGACCCTTTTAACAGGAGAGGCTGGGTACTAAAATTGAGACCTTCAGCACGCAAGGCAGATGCTCTACAGCCCCTTCCTCAATGATGCCTTCTTGCTATTTTGGAGGACGTGGTTTTTTCTATCCACTCCACAACTGCATCAGGAATTTCTTTGCGCAACACAAGTTAGACTTTAGCTTGCATCCTTAAATTTACCAGCAAAAAGCAAGGCTTGAGCTAGGTCCCTTCAAAATTCCCCCCCAGCTAGCATTCTCCTCATTCCCCTGGTTATCTCCCAGCCTGGCCTCCACTGCAACCTTCTTCTCTGGCCTTCCTCTTTTACATCTCAGTTCTCACTTTTAACCGAAACTCCAGTGCCAAAACATTTTGTCTTTCTTTTCCTTCTGACCACTTGACACCTCTTTAAATCACTTCCCTGCCTAGCCATTCCTTTCAACACACAGTATAAACACTCTGCCTTTCTTTAAAGCTCTCAGTAGCTCGGCTGCACTTATTACAGCCCTGCCTATGACCTCCAGTTCTTCATCTCTCTACCTTCAACTGCCTCTCTTATGACTCAGCAGATTTCCCCCTCAATCTCCAAGGAAATCCAGGGGGGTGCTTTAGCTTCCAGGCAAACAGTTAGCTTCGGGAGACAGCTGCTCTTTTCCCCATGGAGGAAACAAAAGGAACTATTGATAGATGAGTGTTGACTGCATAACACACACTCTTCTACTTCTTTCAGACTACGCAGCACAACTTTGGGCTCAAGTGTAACTGAGTCTCTAGTAATCAGTTCCTAGTGTAGCACACGAGCATGTACTTGTGGTTCCATGAAGCGCCCCAGAACGTACCAAAATACTGAAAAAAAGCCCTAAGATCAAATCTCCCTACCAATCTAATACAACTGCCTTCAAGGTTGGTATACTTCTGCCTTCTAGCATACGATGTATAACATCCACGTGAACCAAGTGCTGTGTGTTTGAAGTTACTTCAATATCAAGATAATTCAGAACGTCTCACACTCATGCAACCTCAAGGGAAATTCAGCACATGTATTTAGAAAACTTAAATGTTACCTTTGAAACATCAGGGTTGTAGTCATCGATTTGTTTCAGTGTATTGAGGTCTTTATTTCCAAGTGCAATTTGAAAAGCAGTGCTATCGCCAACGTGTCTAAGTTAAGAGCTAAGAGAAAAACACAGTTCTACTATTGGCATTCCCCTCTTTCAATGTTAGGAGGATGCCATTTTCAATGAAGATTCTTAAATCTCAACACAGCTATGTGAAGCATCAGAAAGGAAATGCATCAATTAGGTCCCATCTCTTGGCACAGGGAGACAGAGCAAAGCAACTTTGTTTGGAGGCAGAGCCTCCCATCAAGCAAGCAGATGGGAAGGTAGCCCAGGAATTAAACTCAAAGCGTATCTGAACGAACTTCACCTGAAGAGCTAGCTGCATTTAAAGAACAGCTTCCAGAGGAGACGGCGCTTTCTCTTAACATTCAACATACTCTGGTACCTGCCCAAACCTTGCAATTTTTCTCATTTCATTACAGTTCACAAGTAGGTCCTAAATTAGGGATAAACAACTATCTATGAGGAGGGGTATATATAAAGTCTTTGCCATACAAAGATAAAGTAGCACCTAATCACTTCCAACAGCACTTTAATGAAGAGATTCAATCTGTACATCAGAATCAAATACAGTACTGGACAATTCAGTAAGATTAAGGAACCACCTTTTGTACCAATGAGCAATGATTCTGCAGTTGCCTGAGTTACTGGAAAGGTGCTGAAGTTCACCTCAGGCTTAGCTTAGCACCATCCTAGGGTGGGTGGAACTATGCCAAATTCAATCTGAAAAAATCAGGAACAAAAATAAATTTCCCATAACACATGATTTAAAAGATTTCAGATCCTTAATGCACAGACTGTTGGAACATTTCACATGGGAAGGTGGAAACTCTGAACAGCGTTGACATTCTGCTAAGTCACGGGGGTACAGTGAAAACAATTTTAGCCTAGATGTTAACCACTGAGTATTGTACAAGTGTCATCATGAAAGCAAGAGATCAGATGACCAACTGACCCAGTAATTTATATTTACAAAAACATGAAGGGGCAGTTCTTTGCAAGGACATAAATATATTGACCTAAAAATATTCTGAGAGCCAAAGTAAATGCTGCTGGGGAGGCAGGGGGGAATCCATGTATATTTAAAGCAAAGGATGAGGGAGGTCTATTTTTTTTTTTAAAAGGACACCAAAGGTACAAGCAAGGGGAACTAAGTTGTGCCCCACTCCCATGCTTTATTTTGCTGGACTCTGTTGCTACAGGCATTTTTCTCCCCACTTGGTTGATACTGGCTGTGAGCCGGGCTGCAAGAATAATGCTGCACGTAACAGAGGCCAGCAAGCTACAGAGCAGGAGAAGACAGGGCTTTACTCCTCTCATGGGCTCAGCTTTACTTGTTTTTAAAAAAACAGACCTTTATCATCCCCTACTTAAGGTATGAAGAGTGGACATGAGCAGTGTTCCCTCTAAGCTGAGTTAGTGTGAGCTAGCTCACAGTTCTTTAGCCTCTAGCTCACACATTTTTGTCTTCACTCAGGAAGGATGGCTCCAGAGCAAACTGATTTATACAGTGGCCAAATTAATTGCTCACAACTTTAATGCCAGTAGCTCACAAAGCAGAATTTTTGCTCATAAGACTCCACAGCTTAGAGGGAACATTGGACATGAGTCCATGTAGATTCCCTTTTCTCAGTCATGAGCATATTTTTAGCCTCCAAATGAACAGTGCTTATACCTTTATTTTAGTGCTTATTCAAAAAATTCCCCACAGAGTTCAATGGAGCTTCCTTCAAAGGACGTTTCTCCAAGACAGCGCCTTAGAAGTGCTTAATTTTGTCTCGATTCCACGAAAGACTTCAATTGTACTATTGATTTTTCAGCGAGGAAAGGATACTTCCCAGCATACAGTAGCATTTCTGGATCAACATCATCACTGTAAGCATTCAAAGGAACGAGTTTCCTTCTGACAGGGTCAAAAACCAACTGATAGAGAAAAGTATTATTAGCACGAATAAATCCTTCTATGTATTCTTTGGGTACGGATATATTCATCTTCAGGTACTGCCCTATTCTCCCAATGACCTAGCAGAGAAACAGACAAGGATACATGTCACTTAAGTTAGCTGGCACATTTCTCTTACTGTTTTAAAACCCAGCATGTAAGTTCATTATCTTTTTTTTCCTTCCAAGGAACACCAATATACAGTCATTCTCCAGATAAGTAGCAAATGTTTTAGCACTTCCATTAAGCTCATTTGTAGTCCTCCCAAATGGCAAGAAGGCAGAGGGAAACAGAAGGGACAACCTAATTCTGGTCTGCACGTGGGTTAGAAGGACACTTGAAGCAACACGCGACATCAACGTTTAGGGCTCACAAAGACAGTTTCAGAGGGTAGCCATGCTGGTCTGCAGTAGAAGAGTCAGATTTGAATCCCACGGCACCCTAAAGACCAACAAGATTTTTGGGGCATGAGCTTTTGAGAGTCAGAGCTCCCTTTGTCAGATATGAAGGCATCTGACTAATCCAGGAGGCGAATCTAGGGCTCAGAGAGCCAGTTTGGTGTAGTGGTTAAGTGCGCAGACTCTAATCTGGGAGAACCGGGTTTGATTCCCCACTCCTCCACTTGCACCTGCTGATGGTGACCTTGGGTCAGTCACAAGCTCTGGCACAGCTGTCCTTGAAAAAGAGCAGTTTGTGTCAGAGTTCTCTCAGCCCCACCCACCTCACAGGGTGACTGTTGTGGGGAGGGGAAGGGAAAGGAGTTTGTAAGCCGCTCTGAGACTCCAAGTGAAGGGCGGGGTATAAACCCAATCTCTTCTCTTCTTCTCACAAAAAACACTATTGCTCAGTAACCAAATCACAAAAACAGAAATCCAAGCAAACAGCAAAAGTATTTTTGATATGACGTTCGGTATACAAATCGTGGACATTAGTACCTCCCTAAAGCAATCACTATCAAGATATATATTATTTATTTAAAATATTTTTGTGGCTCTTTCCCACCCAAATAAGGTCCTCCATTTTCTAGGGAGGTTTAGGGAAATACAAATTTGATTCAATATTCCATGAACACCATATTACCTTTATGATATCAGGATTGTTGGCTATTTTTAGTAACTTGCACGCCTTGCTTAACCCAATACCATGAATTGATGGAAGGTAGTCACAGCCAGACAAAATACACATGTAGCGGAATTTCTCTTCTGTAAACACATCGCCAAGCTGTTTGCACATTCCTAGCCGAGCCTGGTCAACTTCCAAGCCATTTCCAAACTTGTCAAGTTTCAGAAACACCTTCAAATGCAAGAAAAATCATAGGTAAGTCCTGGCATTGCCAGATACTGCACCACACCCTCCCTCACCTGCCAACACTCTGTGTAAGACTGGGTGGCAACGAAAAATGAGCAGACCAAAGATTCTAAGAAGCCAGAGATACATTCTGCAGAACATACTTGGAACTCAAACCACAGGAGATTAGCCACTCTAACCATCCTAGAGCATTTTCTATTTACCCTGGCCTTTAGCTATAAAGCCCCGACACTGCCTTCTGCATAAAATAAGTATGCCATTTTCCCCTACCTTTTTACACCCAAAGGCAAGAAGATCTGAATCCTCTGTAATTATAGCTTGGACTATGCCCGTCTTGTTGAGGTAAGCTAGTTGAGCATCAGCTTCGTACGGAGCAACAATGCAGTCTATTCCTTTTGCCCGAGCAGCCTGCACGGAAACAAACACCACCACCCCAAAGATTGATGGTATATAGACATTATTGTTTTAAAAATTCATGCAAGCATCTTATGAACAAATGAAACTATCATATACCTGCTCAGATCGGTCAGGCACGTAGTCCAGTACAGTCTAACAAACTGGCAATGGTTGTGCAAGAAGCAAGTCATGCCACACAAAGCCCATTTTATTACAGCAGCTGAGCCATGCTCCCCAGCGGTGTGCCCTCATCTTATGCTCTGTCAGCGGAGCACCTCGTGTCTGATTCTTAGATCAGAAACTTAGGAAAACTGCCATCACAACCATTTTCTCACAATCCTTCTTTCCAAAAATTTCTAGCGGAACTGTGGCAGGTAACAGCATAGCAACATCGTTAGAATGTGCCATCTCCTCCAGTGACTCAACAGCTTGTACTTCCACTTGCTCTAGTCTCAAACATTCTCTAGTTCCTCCCCACACAGCCCTAAGTTGCCACTCTGACCCCATCTACTCACAGGAGGAGTAGGCGTGGCTTAATGGTAGAGCATCTGCTTGGCATGCAAAAGGTCCCAGGTTCAATACTTGACATCTCCAGTTAAAGGATCTGGCAGGAGGTGATGTGAAAGACCTCTTCCCAAGATCCTGGACAGCAGCTGTCAGTCTGAGTAGACAATACTGACCTTGATGGATTAATGGTCTGATTCAGTATAAGGCAGCTTCATGTGTACGTACAGTTTTCCAAATTGTTTTTGGCACAGGACAGTCTCATCCAAAGAATTACACTTTGGTGCAGTTCTCACCCCAGTGGTAAGCTTGCCTTCTATGCTGTGTTTATTGGTCCTCCAGAATTGGAAGAGAACAAATGGCCACACCAACTGGAGAAAAGAGACAAAGAAAGCACAATGGTGCAGTGGGAAGACAATTTGATTCCACTATGTTAATACCCCCTATATTCAGTGCAAAACACACAGGGGTTATTAAGATATTGGAATAAAATTTCTTTCCACTGCACCATTATTTTTTTCTTAATCTTTTGCCTCCAGAACTGGTTTGCCACTGTGTAAAACAGGATGCTGGACTAGAACCACTATTCTGATTCAGCAGGGCTCTTCTTAGTTTTTAATTACTTATTTACAGTATTTATATCCTGTACTCCCCATATGCTCAGGGCTGCTAATAACACAGAATATAAGCAAAACAGTATCTACTTTTTTACCCCCTTACTACTTCAAAAAACCATT
Source organism: Gekko japonicus (assembly GCF_001447785.1). Lineage (NCBI taxonomy): Eukaryota > Metazoa > Chordata > Lepidosauria > Squamata > Gekkonidae > Gekko > Gekko japonicus. The sequence goes on from NW_015174853.1 coordinate 859,411, forward strand.
CAATTTCGGTCTTATAAATCAACGGGTACAATAATTAATAGCAGGTCGGTTTAATAATTGCTCAGTCTAGCAGCCATCAGCAAAAATACCTCTGGAACAGCCTTTGCTTTACAAATTCCTGGAGGTTCAAGCATCAGGGGCCATTCCACCATAGGAGGTCTCCTCTGAGAAAGCCTAGTTTCTGACCAAAGCCAGCTGGACTACCTGCATCAAAAGGATGGTCAAAAGGGGTTGTCTGAGCCTGCACCCTAGTTGAATAACACACTACAGTATTTCAGGAAAGAAAACTATTCCACTAAGAAATATAAAAGGTAGAAGACAGTAACAAACTGCTTAAAGCCTACTACTTACTTTAATAACTTCACAGGCCATAGCGTGCGTGACATTAATGCTACGTGCAAAACGTTCTCTGGCTTCTGATAGTTTCCCCTCCCGGAGCAGCTGCTTCCCTTTCAGAAGATTTGCTTGCCGTTTCCTTGACGTGAACAAATGAGCGCCATTAGAATTGCAAATGTGCACGAAAAGACACATTTCCCTGTCCCGACAAGCTTTTGCACACATGAATTAGAAAGATGGAAATAAAAGGTAATGCAAACAAAGGTAGGTTAGATCCATTATTAGTCCATTAGGACCGGTGACTGAGTATGCTAACTTATACAAGACTTTTTTGATTTAAAGGTGGTAAAAATTTATGGATTAGGATCTCCAGTCCTAAACTCATTAGAAAGCAATGCTAACAATGGTAGTGGTCACACACACGAGATAACGTGGGGGGAAGTGAGGCTATTTCCTCCAGAGGAAATTGACCCACAGTTGTGTGATCACACAGTCCTTTGAAGCTGTGGGGGCAGCCCGCCACTGTGTGATCAGACGCAACCGTGGGAGTGTTGGGTTGGGGTTTTTTTTGCCATTTGTTCCCGATGCGCTTAAACGGGGAATCGATGTATCACATCTCAGCACTGAGGGCTCCCTATGGAGTGTGCGATGATGTGCATACTGAGAAGGGGGAAAAAACAACGGCATGGAGTCGGGATGGCCTGATCAGACCATCCCGACGCCATGAGAGCACGCTGAAGCGATCAGACAGGGGAAAGTCCGTCCGTGGCCTGTAGCAACCCGTTTGCTACTGGACTTTCCCTGGTGTCTTTTTCCTCCGCTTCTGCGGCGGAGCAAAACGGGTTGTCAACGGGTGCAGGGCACTTCCCAGATGTTCATGTCTGATTATGCCCTTTAAATCTGTCCAGCATTTGCGCCTATGGCGCGGCTAATTATGCGTGTGATCGTGCTCAATATTAGATATATTGGGGCCATTTAAATAATTTTAGATTTAGCGGCATTAACCCTCTCAGCAGTTTAAGTACCACTAGAATGGGAATACTAGAATTAATACACCTCATCACTAGAATAGAAGGGCTATCTTTCAGCTATGCTCCTGCAGAGTGCAGGGGGTTGGACTAGATGACCTGCAAGGTCCCTTCCAACTCTAACATTCTATGATTCTAAGAGGAAGCCAGTATTTCCATATTTTGTGCCTATGTGTTTTGGAATGCCCCAACTTTCAAACACAGCTACTTGCAGTATACTGGAGGATGCTCCAGAAGGTTCAGTGACTTTCTAAAGTGGCTTTTTCAAAACAGGGATATAAGGAGCTATAGCAAAAAGGAAAGTCCAAAACACCCTGAAGATTAGAAGAATACCTTAGGAACTTCATGTGTGTGTTTATTATGAAATGTTCAACAAACTGGAGTTGAAAAATGAAGTCAACAAGGACATTCTTCAGCAGTATAACAGAGATGTAGATTAGATGCCACATAACATAGCATGTTCTGCTCTCATTGAAAAGATCAAGATGTCATTTATTATTTTTTTGCAGAAACAAATAACTGAAAAATAGTAACACAAAGACACATGCCTTTCTTTATATAAGATGTGCAATCTCTTAACACACATCTGTGTCCTGCTGATCTTCCATCAAAGAACTCAAGCCAGAATACTTTGGGTTCGGGGGGGGGGGTCGTCTCCCACGCACAGACCAGACCCAGAGGTACTTAGTTTCAGCAAGGTGCCCACCTCAGACTGGCTTCAGGGCCTTTACATCCTGACAAGTCAATACTGGCCAATTTTGTAGAGAAAAGCACATTATACCATACTATAAGACTGGGTTTTTTTAAATAACTTACTCTCTTCTTGACTTTTCAACTTCCATTTTGGAAGGCAGGGTACATCCATCAAATACTAGAACTGGTTTGACCCCAAATGACAGAAGCATATCCACCAGTTTCATACAGTAAATAACATATCTGTAAAAAGAAGTATATTGTCACATGTCCAGCACAAAGTGTTTATCTTACACTTATTGAAATGTAAGTTACTAGAGGAAATTCAGCTCCAATGAAGTTCACACAGAATTTCCCTGAGACTTTGCAATACCAGCACATCACCTCAGTATCCTAACCTTGTGGATCAGCAGAAGTTACAGCTACTCTAGCCAACAAAATGCAATGAAGGACACATCAATTGAGCTTCCTAAATTAAGCTTTATGACATTCCAAGTCACACTCCATACCCTAAGGAATGCACCTGCTGTTTTTGTTTCAGTTTATTTATGAACTTGAAATGGAAAATTTCCCTCTCTTTTTGAGATCTACTGATTTTTGGCATTAAACCTGTGTACAGGATGCTTCTGTTGTCAATATGATTTAAGCAGCCTATTACAAGATCAAAACATTTGAAAACCGTTTGAAAGGCAGCCACAAAGATACTTTTCCTCCTGATTTACTTTGTGCATTTGACAGCATATTAGGTATATCCTGTTTTCCATTTTTTTTATTGTCAGAGAATGAGGACTTTGCAGAATTTCCCCAGAACTCAGCATAATATATGAAAACATTTTCCCCTTGAATACCACTTGCTTTCCACTTAACACTGGAATACCACTTGCATTCAAAACTGCAGACTACAATTCACAACCTATTAGCCACAGAAAATTCCACAAAGATGATTCACCTGTTCTGGTGCAAATAGGCTATGCCGTATCCCCTACTTAGACCCCCCCCCCCCAAATTTGGTCAATCAAATTGCTTTAAAACGTACTGATCTGTGGGTTCCGCTCTGGCTAACTTCTCAGCACATGCGTAAGCTCCTTTGTGCAGCCAGCAGTAAGTATCAACAGCAACAACTTGCCCCTTATACTTCTTTATGTGGGTAGGGTCTGCGGCTTCTTTGATGAACTGGAGCAAACCCGGGATTCCCATGGTTCTGCTTTAAAAACAAACTAAAACAGAAACACAGACCAAGATAAAATACAATTGTTAATACAGTAATCCTTCTGCAGACATGATGTGAAACAGAGGAGGGAAGAACCCCCCCCCCCCACAGGTATAAGTAGTGCAATGCACACAATACCTATACAGTCATGATAAATTGATGAAACAAGGCCTCATATTATACAATTAACCATCTGAAGCCACCTGCAGATTTAGATGCTAGTTGAGGCACCGCTAAACCCCTAATAACTATCTCCAGATTACTACATTATCCCCCTTTTGGTGATGGTGGAAAGTGCCATCAAGTTGCAGCAGTTGTTACAGTGTTGTCAAGGCAAGAGACGTTCAGAGGAGGTTTGCCATTGCCTGCTTCTGCATAGCAATTTTGGACTTCCTTCGTGGGCTCCTATCCAAATATGAACCAAGGCCAACTCTGCTAGTCTGGGCTATCCAGGTCAGGGCATCCCACTTGATGCAAAATGGCTGAGCCTGATGAACAGGGCCTTATCAGAAGGGGATAGAATGTGGAAACAACAGCTGACTGCCAGTTTTACTCCATTAATCTTGTATGGGCCCTTTTTTCCAGAAGCACCATAAAGTTATAAAAAACTTACCAAAAACGCATTTGCACATAACAGTATGCACCCTACATGTAATCAGTCACATATGATGACTGCACATACAAGGAAAAGACACACAAAGAAGTCATGTGATGGTGACTTCCTTGAATGTACATGAGCGCGCGCACACACACATCACCAAGGAGCTAGTTAAGATTCCACTCCAGTTTCAACTCAAATCATATCTGGAAAGCCATTTTGAGTGGAAATTAGCATCCACTGTATACAAACACACACAGAGAGAGTGGATTGCATGTGTTTTACAGGCTCCATATATGACTGCTTACATGTGGGTTGCCTGCCAATGTGATTCAATACTAACTATGCATTTTATTGGTTTAAATCAGCTACCACTGGATATCAGAGGCCCGTGGGACCACTATCGTCCCACAGTGCCTGCAAAATGGAGCTGTTCCACCAGGCCTTCGGTCGAGGCAGCAGGTGTCTATCTTAGTTGGCCTCCCTGGTCTGGCTCTCATTCTGCTGAAAGGGCCCATTTGATTCCACCTGTGGCTCTAACAGACATGAAACTCTTGCCTACCTGTATGAATTTTTATTGTTTATTGTCTTAACTAATTTTAATGTGATTGTATTGCATCGAGTCTTGGACGTGGCTTCTTGTGATCTGCCCTGAGCCCACTTTGGGGAGGGTGGAATAAAAATCACAAAAATAAATAAATAAATATAATAAAGTGCCTACATGTTGTTTTCATCTGTTTTGCTGCTACGTGGTTTTAGTAAGTTTTAGGAATAGGCTAACTATCCTTTAAGGAACTTGTCACTGTTTTAATTTTTGGTTGCTATACTGTGCTCATTGGTTATCGTTCTAGTTCAAAAATATTTTATTGTTGTTAGTCATCTCACCAATTCAATAAATAAATACATAGTCCTTGATGGTTCAGAGGAGAAAATCTCCAGCTCACATCTTTGTTATCTCTCCATATGGTTCAAGACTAGCCAGTTGCTACGTAAGGTGAACTGGTAAAATATTACCAATAACATCTCAGTGGAATTGGTTCTGCATACGGGAAGTGGTGACTGAAAGTCTAGCAATTCTGACGTGACAACCCAAGTCCCAAAATCCTAAGAAGAGGATCTCCAGTTTTGGAAGACAGATCCACAAAAAGATAAAACATGAAGCGGATTTGCATCCTCATCAAGCATTTTAAACAACAGAACTGGAACGAGTATTTGACAAGTGGCAACTAGACGGATCCGTCCCACTCACCCCCATGATTTCAGTACAACTGTGCACGGAAAGTTCAAGCTTTTAACGCTCCAGTACTGCTCAACAACATGTGCAAAATACCACTAGACTTTGCCTGAGGTAGGATTGCAGCCTTAGGTCGCACTTCTAATCACGGTTCCTTCAGAGAACATAAGAGAAGCCAATGCTGGATCAGGCCAAAGGCCCATCCAGTCCACCACTCTGTCACACAGTGGCCAAAAATACCAGGTGCCATTGGGAGGTCCAGCAGTGGGGCCAGGACACTAGAACTCCCATTGTTGCCCCCCCCCCAGCACCAAGAATACAGTGCAGTGGAGGCGAACCTATGGCACAGGTGCCAGAGGTGGCACTCAGAGCCCTCTCTGTGAGCACGCGTGCCATCACCCCAGCCAGGCCCAGACCATCATTAAAGTGTCGAATTCTCTGCCAAATAATTTTAAGTAAATGAAAGCATTTGGGATTGCTTTCCTTACTTTGTTTGAATCATTTTAAGTTAATGTATGAGTTGTTTTTTCTAAAGTAAAACCTAAGTATTCAGGTTAAATTGCCGTGTTGGCACTTTGCAATAAATAAGTGGGTTTTGGGTCGCAGGTTGGGCACCCAGTCTCTAAAAGGTTCGCCATCACTGATACAGAGCATCACTTGTCCCAGACCGAGAGTTCCTATCTATACCTTGTGGCTAATAGCTACTGATGGACTTCTGCTCTATATGCTTATCTTGAAGTCGTCCATGCTTGTAGCCACCACCACCTCCTGTGGCAGTGAATTCCATGTGTTAATCACTCTTTGGGTGAAGAAGTACTCCCTTTTATCCGTTCTAATCCAACTGCTCAGCAATTTCATTGAGTGCCCACGAGTTTTTGTATGGTAAGAAAGGGAGAAAAGTACTTCTTTCTCAACCTGCTCTATCCCATGCATAATCTTATGAATCTTGATCATGTCACCCCTCAACTGTCATTTTTCCAAGCTAAAGAGCCCCAAGCATTTTAATCTTTCTTCATAGGGAAAGTGTTCCAACCCTTTTATCATTCTAGTTGCCCTTTTCTGCACTTTTTCCAAAGCTATAATATCCTTTCTGAGGTGTGGTGACCAGAACTGTACCCAGTACTCCAAATGAGGTTGCACCATTAAGTTATACAGGGTCATTATGATACTGGCTGATTTGTTTTCAATTCCCTTCCTAATAATCCCGAGCATAGCGTTGGCCTTTTTTACTGCATTTGCACACTGTCTAGACATTTTCATTGAGTTATCTACTACGACTCCAAGATATTCTCTTGGTTAGTCTCTGCTAGTTCAGACCCCATCAACGTGTATTTATAGTTAGGAGTTTTTGCTCCAATGTGCATCACTTTGCACTTGGCCACATTGAACCCCATTTGCCATGTTGACGCCCACTCGCCCATCCTCGACAGATCCATTTGGAATGCCTCACAATCCTCCCTGGGTCTCACCACCCTGAACAACTTAGTGTCATTTGCAAATTTAGCCATTTCACTGCTTACTCCCAACTCCAAATCATTAATGAACAAGTTAAAAAGCATTGGACCGAGTACTGATCCCTGTGTTACCCCACTGCTTACCACCCTCCACTGAGAAAATTGCCCATTTAGACTCACACTCCGTTTCCTATTCATTTGCCAGTTTTTGATCCACAAAAGACCAAAAGATTACAGCGAGAGTGGCCGTAAACGTGGCTAGAATTGGGCAGCACGGTCTGTTCCGTTTTATGCTTCCAGTTGCGAGCATACAGAAGCAAGCACGAATTCAGCCGGACACGACTGATAAAGCGGGGGGGGGGGGGAGAGAGAGAGATGGCATGTGTATGAAACCCAACGCCTTTGTGTGCGGGTCATCATTCAAAAAAAGCACCTGCACAGACCGCTCCACTGGCAGCAGAACCCGCTAAATGAACCCATAATCAGTGGAGTGCAAAACAAATACACGCGGCATCCCCCACTTCGACCGCTTAAGCCCTGTAGCCTAAGAGTTTCCCCACCTGGTTCGGAACATTTCAGCCAGCTCTAAAAGAGGGGGAAAGGAGCGATCCATCCAGCCCCAACCGTTCCGTCCCTCACTGACCGCGCCGCTCTACCTTCTGGTGTGTGTGTGTGTGGGGGGGGGGGACTCCGATCCGTCAATCAGCAGCTGCTCCTGCACGGCCAGCCCCATCCACTTAGTAAAAGCCGCAAGAGCAGCGCGGGAAACCGATAAAACCCTTTCAAGTTGCGCGCCTTCCAAAATCCAAACCACGCCTCCTTCTTACGTTAGCGGGCCGACCAGCCATTTGAGACTACCTTACCCAGCATGCAGTGCAGCCTACAGAAACGAGGCAGCGCTTGCCTGCAATTAACGGATGCATGCTGGGGCCGGGCAATATAGTGTACTTGGCTTAGTTTGTGGTGGAAACAAAGGGAGGGCAAAAAGGTTCCTGGTTGGCTGAGTGTTAGCGAAAACCTTAGCTCGTAATAATAACGCTTAGCGTTTATAGAAGGCTTTTACTGTTCGAAGTGTTTTACACACATTAGCGTCTTATAATTCGTACAAAGCCCTTATGGTTCAGGTGGGTAGCCCTGTAGAAGTTTGAGTCTGGTGGCGCGTTCAAGACCAACAAAATTTAAATCTCCAGGTGGTGGGTGGAGAATTCCTGGAATTGCAACAGAGATTAGTTTTCTTGGGGAACATGGCTACTTTGGAAGATAGATTCTATGCCACTGAGGTCCCCCCTCAAACTCCACCCTCCCCAGGTTTCACCCAGCTAATCTCCAGGAATTTCACAACCCAGACTTGGCAACCCTAAGCTTTGTAAATTGGTCGGTCCCTATTTTGTCATGAAAGCCTTGGCGACCTCCTGTTCAGCTGAAAAGCGTGAGGAGATGACTTGAGAACCATTGGGGGAAGTGGTTTGAGAATTAGACAAAAATATCCCATAGAATCCATTTGCCTATAAGGTGGCAGAGTAACAGCAAAAAGGGAGGCTTTTTTCTTCACCACAGTTGTGTCATCTGAATCTCATACTTCCCAATTATGCAACCTTGTTTGTGACTTTTTAATTCCATGATCCAGTCCCTTAGATAATGATTTGGCAACTTGTTTGGGGAAATTCTTCACAATAAAATCTGCTGTGTCCCGTATTGGGTGCTGTATTGATAATAATGCATTCAGTCTGAAGCCCATTTTGTATGTTAAATGATGTGCAACATGGTACACAACAGTTTACTTTCAAGCAAGCTGCAAGTAGTCTGTGTCATAAGAATGCAACCTTAATTTTTAATGTTTAATTTTTTATAGATCGGGTAGGGCATCTTACTTGATCATCTTTAAACCTGTCAATGGCTAGCTTCTGTGGCTAGTTCTGTGTGCTTTAGTGAAACTGTTTTAGAGGAAGGATTCAGCACAAATCACAGGTTGGTAACAGAGTCAATATTTATTGCTGTTCATCTGTGGACATCTGTATATTAGTGTGTGCAAAACATTTTCTTTTCTAGCAGATGTAAATGAATTTAAGGAATTAAAATATAATTCACAGTTGCCACTTCTAGCTGTAACTGGAAGTGTGCACGATGATCAACAGCAGTATAAAAGATATGCAAATACGTTTAAAGATAGAAATACTATGTTTCACATGTCACCTGCTGTTTCTGTGGTGTTGGAGCATCAATCAAACCTGCAGTTCTTAGTCAAATCCTGACTAAAATAGCTGCATGGTTTAAAATGAATAGGTTGCTGTAATACTTGAGAGGAGGTTGTTAATAGTGAGGTGACACGTCAAAGAAAATGTTTTATCTATCAAAAGCATATTGATGAAAACATGGGATCTTGGATGCAGTCGTAAAGCCATTCTGAAAAAGGGGGAAACTGAAACTAAGCCCCTGTGCTGGAGTAGCTCCTCACCAATGCCATGCTGGCATGGGGGGGGGGGAGATACAGGCAACACTAGAGGGCATGCTGGGAGAAAAGCAGAATTTAGCATGTTAAGCCTCCTCAGGTCACTATCCACCTCCAGTGCTGGCATAGCATCACAATAATGTCACACTAGCAACAAAGCTGGCTTAAACATAATTTAATTACTTAATTTACAGTGCTCCTTTCTCACTGAGATTCAAGTATCAATGAGACTCTATAAGTGCTCCCAGTGGAATATAATTCCCTGCCTCGGTTCTTCAAAAGTCCTGTTCACATCTTACAGGCATCCTGCCTGTACATGTGTACATCCAGGGCTCTGGTAGCAGGAGCTCCTTTGCATATTAGGCCACACAGCCCTAGTGTAGCCAATCCTCCAAGAGCTTACAGAGCTCATCTTATTGGGGCTACTGTAAGCTCTTGGAGGATTGGCTACACTAGGGCTGTGTGGCCTAATATGCAAAGGAGCTCCTGCTACCAGTAGAGCCCTGTGTAAATCTCTTTGAAAAACCAACGCACATTAACAATGAAACCGGGACCAGTACCTGGATAAATATGGGGTTTGTATCATATATTCAGATGTATGTTCATTAACTGTAACATGAGAATTGCCAAACATACAAAGAGAAATCAAGTATATACTATGGATTGTCTATGTGTTCACTATAACTTGTGAACAGAGGTTGAGATACTATGGCTGCAATCCTATGCATACTTCCCTGGGAGTAAGCCCCATTGAATAAAGTGGGACTTGCTTCTGAATAAACATTGTACTGTAAGTCTGTAATCAATCACAGCTTTCTTAAGAATTATATAGACCCCGGCAGGATCTCTGTTAAATACTGGGTTCTATGGATGAGCAGGCTCGAGTCTAGTGATCAGCTTAACTTTATTTGTGATTTCAGCAAGAGCAAGACAAGACCCCAGAGCTGCAGCTCTGTTAAATAGCATGCAATTGCCACACCCAAACACACACCACTCACAATGATAGGCTATTTACATAACATTACTACTTGATTGGTTACTTCCAGAGTCCTGGTAGGCTATTGTTCTTGTGCTCCAAGCTCAGCCAGTCTCTGGTGTGATAACAATCTCTCTCACCAAAGCCCACGCAAGTAGGAAAGAAAGATTCCCTGCTGCAAAGTAATATATGTTGACTGTGTATCAGCTCCACTACCCTTGTGCCCTCAAAAGTGGCTAATAGTAGTATCTCTCCCAAAGGGGGAATAGTGTATCTGATGTGCTTGGAAAATGCCATCCGCTATAAGACCAACTTTAAAAACCAAATAGTCTTGTCTCTTTGCTAGGTCTTCTGAGAGGCAATTTATTGCCCATCAGAATAAAAGCCAATGCCATGTCCTAATCCAATTTAAGAAAAAGCCTGTTGGAACAGGATGCAGCCTATCTAGAATTCATTTCTAACCATTCTGCCCTCTGCTTGAGATTCTAGGGTATTATGATAAAGGATAGTCCTGTTGGGAATTTTTATATAAAGATGTTCTACTTCAGTGCCAGGGAAACTGAGCTATACAGTCAGCCTTTATACCAGGGAAATAAGAAAGTGTACACTCTACCTGGGCTTATGTAGGGTGGGTTGGAAGTGGTTCCCCCCCTCCCCCTTCACCTGGTGCTTCATGGCTAGGCTTAACCATAATAGTAACTTAGCATATGTTATAGAATCAGTAGACAAGCTTAATTTTTGTGGAACTTTTCAACATGAAACTTTCTATTGAAAAGTAAGATGTTCACACTTGCACTTGGCCTTTGTTCTCATTCATGTTCCATTTGGTTTCTTCCTGAGTGCAGTCTTCTGTGTGTTAATAAAGGAATTCTCAAACAGTGTGACAGTGAGCTATCTTATGCCAAGAACAAAATCTTCTGAGGGCTGGTATAATGCAACATATGAAGCTGCCTTACACTGAATTAGACCATTGGTTCATCAAGACTAGTACTAATTATTCAGACTGGCAGTGACTCTCCAGGGTCTGAGGCTGAGGTCTTTCACATCATCTATTACTTGACTCTTTTAACTGGACATAACAGGGATTGAACCTGGGACCTTCTGCATCCCAAGTGGTTACTCTACCATTGAGCTGTGACCCCATATGAATATGGCTCAGCTGGTAGTACATAGTCTCATATCAAAGGCAGTAAGATCAGAAGAACAATAAGAGCAAATAGGTGTATATCGCCTTTTCCAAGGGAGGTCTTCTGTGTTAATTCAAAAAGAGTTTTTCTTTTCTAGTTGCAGCGTGAAACTGGTTTTTTCAAGAAGAATGTTGTGAAGCTAGAAGGACTCTAATTCTCCTTGCCTTCTTCCTGCTGAAAAACATGCCCCCCTGTCACAAGCCAATGAAAAATCTCAGGTACCTATAATTTTCTTCCCGCAGATGGTATAAATAGCTGGGGTAGTGGTAGACAGCAGTAGCGGAGAAAGGATTAAATTTTAAACACAACCTGTACAGCTCTAGACATACAAAAAGAGATTGGTGTGTAAACGCCCTGTCACCTGTCATAAAATTCACATGAAAATCGGGGTGGGAAAGGCTGGAGAAAAGACTCACATTTTCTGTATCCAATAGACATACATCCTGAAGAGGCCTATTTGCATACACTGGGAACTGCAGTATTAGTGCATCTTCTATCTTTTATCTCTGTTTGCTTTCACTGTACACACTGACTCTGGTCCAAGGAGTGGGTGCACTTCAGCCCATTGATTCTGACCATAAAGTAACATTGGAGGACAGCAAGAACACCAGTTATGACTAAACAAAACTGCCCTGCAGTTGTAATGAGAACTACAAAGAGGTAAAATAGAAAGTGGGAGCAACAGTTGGAGAAGGCTGTTGTCTCCATGCTCTTCTCATGGGCTTCCAGAAAGCACCTGGGTAGTCAGTCTGGGAAACATGCCCCTGCAGTAGGAGATCACTTGGTTTGATCTGGCATGGATTCTCTTGTGCTCTGCTCTTGCTCAGTGCAGTGACAGAAGAGATGGGAACTGCAAGCAGTGGTGCAGATGGGGGGGGCAGACTGTCGTGGTGCCCCACAAGGTTGAGGGCCCCCAGGGTATTGGTTGCTCCATATTGCTTCAGCTGGACAGACAAGCATGCCTGTTTGACCTTTCACTGTAGTCCTCCAGGGCAGAGGAGTAGAGCATCGGATAAGAAGCATATTTACCTATCTAATCAATCCACATTTATAGTTATTAATGAATTCATCATCATTAAATGATCCCTATGTCAATATTTAACATACTTCAATAGGGTGTGTTACCTACTGACACCATTTGGGATAGTGCAGGAGGGCCCCACGGCTATGTTTTGTCCCAGACCTTGCATTACCTTGCATTATCTTTCTGCAGCTCTGCTCACAGGAAGCATGACTCTGAAATGAATTGTGCAGAGGCCACTAAAGGGACAGGCATACATGTTAGGTGCTAGGCATGCCTGTTCACTTGAAGGGGTGGTGGTGGAAAATGTTGATTTTGCATCAATGTCACCATTTTATTTTCACCTAGTTTGGCTGCAACACATCTTTCTGTTTTATGGGGGGGGTTGTGCTAGTTATGGGAACAGTGGGGTAGGAAGAAGGTGATGTTGATATTGGAGCTTCAGGGTATTTTACACTTCTTCCACTGGTTAAACGTGATGCCTGTAAAACAAAGAGCAAATGATTGTTTTGATTTTAATGCCATGTAACGAAATGAATTCTCTCTCTATGTATGTGATTAATAAAGTCCTCAGCATAAAATCCTGAGCATCATTGGTAGTACCAGCTAGGTAGGTATTGAGCCTTCTTAGGAAACCTGGGTTTAAACATGAGGCATAGGTAGGAAAAGGAAACTTTTCCCATCTGACTGGCCACAATCTGTGGACAACCTTCCATCAAACTGTCCTCCACTTGCTTTAAAGGTAAAGGTAAAGGTTCCCTTGCTCGAAAGCCAGTCGAATCCGACTCTAGGGTTGCGGTGCTCATCTCCGTTTCAAAGCCGAAGAGCCAGCGCTGTCCGAAGACGTTTCCGTGGTCATGTGGCCGGCATGACTAAACACCAAGGCGCACGGAACGCTGTTACCACTTGCTTTAGATCACATTAAAAATTTTTGAATCATATCTAGCCAAAGCTGCACATTTTTTTAATGGTAAGATGCTCAGATTTAGTTGATGGGGTTTTCACAGGGAAAAGGTTTAGTACTGGAAAAACCTTGACTACAACCACAGTCAGGAGTTACATGGCCCCAGAAATACTGGCCTGGCCTTATTCTATGAAGAAGACCTACCAATTTATTTTAACCTCCTTGGATCCTAAATTCAGTATCTCCCCATATGTGGTCCCAAGTAGCCCTCCCTCAGGAGAAAGAACTCAATACACTTACTGTGTAAGAAGTTGCCATAATTCTGCTTCGCTTGATGATACTGTCAGAAGAGCCATCTGTTTCTGGTTGCCTTGTAGGAAAATTTTTCATCTTTGTAGGACTTACAACCTTATATAAGCAATTTAGAGAAAAATCAAGAATTATGTGGATAGAGACAGAGAAAACATTTAATGAAACCTGGACTAAGGAAAAATCCCATATTTGGCATCTGCTCCAACCCCTCAGACAGAGATACTCACTTGAAGGATCTGCAACAGGCATTTTTGCAACTACGGTATCCTCCTGATATGGTGAGAAAGATTATTGGAAAAGCCAGAATGATATACAGGGACAGCTTGCTACAAGACAAGCCCAAGGAGAATAACAACAGAACATCATTGGTGGTCACCTACAATTCACAACTCAAGCCAGTTCAACACATCATCAATGACCTACAACAACCCATGCTGGATAGTGACACTTCCTTTACACAGGCACTGGGAGGGTGACCTTTTCTTGCTTACAGTCTGCTAACCAAAAACAACATCTCACCTACAATGACAAACTACTTAACAGTAACGTGGACTCTGGTACCAAGGCCCAGTAATATGGCCTCCGGTACCAAGATGCCAACTTTGCTCTCATATAGATCCTACAACACCATCTCAGATTTAATTTACT